>NW_015171527.1:196500-242536 GCF_001447785.1 Gekko japonicus | reverse complement strand
ATTCCTGCCCAAAAATAGCCCTGCGTATATAGCTTTCTCCCAGAGAACCCCATCATACAAAGAAAACTATGCATTCACATGTATATATGAATATACACATATGGGGCATAGTTTAGGGATGGAGCACACTGCAGCTATCCCAGTTCTGCCATCCACAAGTTCATTCAACCCATTTCAAACATCTGAAGAAGACAGAGAATGCTTACCTCCATGCCCCAAAGAGTTTCTGCTGCCACTGAAGGATGGCAACCCTATATCATATCTGATGCACTGAGTAGGTTGATGAGAGGCTGAAAGGCGCATTGCCACATTTGCTCAGGCTTTAAGCAACAACGACTTTGTTATCGAAGCCAGAGCAGAAAGCACCAAGTTGGAAATGCAAAGTAGGTGAAAGAGCACCCCATTACAATCCCTAGACAATCAATCTCCTTGAAGACAAATACTGTCTGAACTTAAAAGAGGCCCTTATAGACTCTATATCCACCTGGCAACGAAACAAAGCTGCTGACTCTTAGGAAATGTATTTACACTGAGGCTGTCGACTCACCACTGCAAGGTCTTGGTCAGCCTCCATCAGCACATGGTACAATATGGTGTGTTTGGAGCGCCACCCCCCCCCCCCGGGGCCTGGGCCCATCCGCTGCCTTCTAGAGGAATACCAAGCAAGAATGCACCATCCATAGAAACCTTGCTTAATTCATGTCAGAATGCATGGTGCATATTGTCTCCTAAGGCACCAGGGTCTTAGGAAGGAACAGAAAGGTGTTTGACATGCATCGCAGGGTTTAATCTAAGGCAGGGCAGATGGGCCTGGAATTGGTTTTGCAGTCCAGGCTTATCTGCAAACATGAGAAACAATAATAAAGGAGAATACCTTTGAGTGCAACATAGTACTCTGAAGGGCAGAAGCTAGACTTCCTCATCAGGTGGGGCTGCAGTTTTTCCAGATGGGGCCAGCTCCCCCCCCCCCAGTCAAGATCTGAATCCTAATCTATTGGGTTTTCTCAGCTTTAAGTATCCTTCCCCCTCTTTAAGCAGTAGACAACAAGGGCAGCATGCCTCCTGCCTTTCCTTGTGTGCCTTGCTGAGAAGAGTCACAGGAGGGCGGTGCAAGGTCTCTTGGAAGGGCTTCCTCCAGGACTCTGACTCTTGATTTATTCCCTATTATGGTAAACCTGTGGCTGCTCAGCCTCTGTTTCCTGTCCCCATCTCTTTAGATCTGCTGCTTACAGTTTTTTCTTTGACAATGGTGCGATTATCTCTCCGGCTTCCCCTTGCCCTGTCACCCTATCCACTGCAACATGCTATGTGGGGCTGTCTTTGAAGACAACCTGGAAAATTGTAGCTGGTTCAACAATGAATCCATACAGATCCCACTAACGGGGCAGGTGATTTGTCAGCCCGGACAGATACACCTGTCTAGCACTTCCTCCTGTGGTAATGAGCTGAGCCCCAGCAGTGCTGCAGTGCCCCCCCCCGTGCTGTCCCAAACAGCATCTGGGCAGAGGGTTGACCCTGCACACTAAATCATAATATGCTGTACATAGAGGGCAAGTTGGACAAGTAATGTCACCCCGGGAACAAGGAACCAATTTCAGATAATATACAGCCACCCTCTGCTATTCCTCTGACCAATCAATCAATCAATCAATCAGTTTATTACGGTCAAAGACCCATCAAACAGCATACAGAATCAAAAACAGTCTCCAGATTGTTGTAAGGCGTTACAGAGAAAAAACATCTCAAGGAGTATTAAGGAGGTGCTTACGCTTTATAATTGCAATAAAAAGAAATTTAGCAACATTCCTTGAAATAACCGTGGATTTGTCCTCCAGTAGGTGTTTCAGCAAAAGTTCCTCGGACTGGATTACTAATTGTCCTTGAAACCTAAATGACCTTAATGAAGGCGTAATTAAAAGGGCTCTTTCTTCTGCATAGTGGGAGCAATGAAATAATATATGGGGGAGGGTCTCTATTGACTCGGACCAACACTATTTCAATCATAATCAAGGCTAATGCTGACAACACTCGAGCTCAACAAGTTAGGTGCCAAGCAGAGATTGTTCTTCAACAAGAGAAGAAAGAACAATATCTTTCTGAATACTTACATACAGCTCTTTCCAAATATGTGCCAGAGTTCCCCAGACCCTCAGCCCTGGATCCTAGACTCTCTAGGGTCAGAGCAAGAGAATCAGCAAATATTAAGTCATCTTTCCCAGTCCTGCCAAATCTCCCCCAGCCTAAATATACAACTTTTAGCAAATGTAAGAAATGCCAGATATGCCAATGGAAAATTGCAGAATTCACTATTGCTGTTAGAAAACTAAATCCAACAATGCAATGTACTATTAAACCGAGTGGGAGGAGGGGCAACAGTGGGACATCTTGTCTTCGATGTATAGCTGCTTTAATAAAATGCATTGTCTGATAGTGTAACCCCATGCAGAGTTACAGCTTTCTAAACCCATTGACTTCAACAGACTTAAAAAGGTAAAGGTTCCCTCCCCCTCATGGATCACTGCCTTGTCGTGGCGAGGGGGCTTGCATGGTTTGATGAGGCTGTGGGCTATGCCGTGGAGGGCCACCCAAGACGGACAGGCCACAGCAGAGAACTCAGACCAAGCGTGATCCCCTGGAGAAGGAAATGGCAACCCACTCCGGTATTTTTGCCAAGAAAACCCCATGGACAGTATCAAAAGGCTAAAAGATATGACGCCGGAAGATGAGCCCCTCAGGTCGGAAAGTGTCCAATATGCTACTGGGGAAGAGCAGAGGGCAATTACAAGTAACCCCAGAAAGAGTGAAGCAGCTGGACCAAAGCCGAAAGGACGCTCAGTTGTGGATGTGTCTGATGGTGAAAGGAAAGTCCGATGCAGCAAAGAACAATACTGCATAGGAACCTGGAATGTAAGATCTATGAATCAAGGTAAGCTTGACGTGGTCAAAAATGAGATGGCAAGACTGAACATCGATATCTTAGGAATCAGTGAACTAAAGTGGACAGGAATGGGCGAATTTAACTCAGAAGACCATTATATCTACTACTGTGGCCAGGAATCTCGTAGAAAAAATGGTGTGGCCTTTATAGTCAACAAGAGAGTGCAAAAGGCAGTACTGGGATACAATCTCAAAAATGACAGAATGATTTCTGTCCGATTCCAAGGCAAACCATTCAACATCACAGTAATCCAAGTCTATGCCCCAACCACTGATGCAGAAGAGGCTGAAGTGGACCGGTTCTATGAAGACCTACAACACCTCATAGAACTAACACCAAAAAATGATGTCCTCATCATCATAGGGGACTGGAATGCTAAAGTAGGAAGTCAAAAGGTAACCGGAATAACAGACAAGTTTGGCCTTGGAAAGCAAAATGAAGCAGGGCAAAGGTTAACAGAGTTTTGTCAAGAGAACACACTGGTCATAGCGAACACCCTTTTCCAACAACCTAAGAGGCGACTCTACACATGGACATCACCAGATGGGCAACACCGAAATCAGATTGACTATATAATTTGCAGTCAAAGATGGAGAAGCTCTATCCAGTCAGTAAAAACAAGACCTGGAGCTGACTGTGGTTCAGATCATGAGCTACTCATTGCAAAATTCAGACTTAAACTGAAGAAAATCGGGAAAACCACGAGGCCATTCAGGTTTGACCTAGATCGCATCCCTGATGAATATACAGTAGAGGTGAAGAATAGATTCAAGGGTCTGGATTTGATAGATAGAGTGCCTGAAGAACTATGGACAGAGGTTCGTGACATCGTACAGGAGGCAGCAATCACCACCATACCAAAGAAAAAGAAATGCAAGAAAGCAAAATGGCTTTCTGATGAGGCTTTACAAATAGCAGAGGAAAGAAGGAAAGCGAAAGGCAAAGGCGAAAAGGAAAGATTTACCCAACTGAACGCAGATTTCCAGAGAACAGCAAGGAGAGATAAGGAGGCCTTCCTGAATGAACAGTGCAAAGTAATAGAAGAAAACAATAGAATGGGAAGGACTAGAGATCTCTTCAAGAAAATTGGAGAAATCAAGGGAGCGTTCCATGCAAAGCTGGCCATGATAAAGGACAAAAACGGTAGGGACCTAACAGAAGCAGAAGAGATTAGGAAAAGATGGCAAGAATACACAGAAGAACTATACAAGAAAGACCTCAATGTCCTTGACAAACACGACGGTATAATCACTGACCTTGAGCCAGACATCCTGGAATGTGAAGTTAAATGGGCCTTAGAAAGCATTACTAACAACAAAGCTAGTGGAGGTGATGGTATTCCAGCTGAGCTATTCAAAGTCTTAGAAGATGATGCTGTTAAAGTTCTGCACTCCATTTGCCAGCAAATTTGGAAAACGCAACAGTGGCCACAGGATTGGAAAAGATCAGTATACATTCCAATCCCAAAGAAGGGCAATGCCAAGGAATGTTCAAACTATCGCACAATTGCACTCATATCACACGCTAGCAAGGTCATGCTCAAGATCCTACAAGCTAGGCTTCAACAGTACGTGGATAGAGAACTACCAGAAGTACAAGCTGGGTTTCGAAGAGGTAGAGGAACGAGAGATCATATTGCCAACATTCGCTGGATTATGGAGAAAGCAAGAGAGTACCAGAAAAATATCTACTTCTGCTTCATTGACTATGCTAAAGCCTTTGACTGTGTGGATCACAACAAACTATGGCAGGTCCTTAAAGAGATGGGAGTACCAGACCACCTCACATGTCTCTTGAGAAACCTGTATAAGGGCCAAGAAGCGACAGTTAGAACCGGATACGGAACAACTGATTGGTTCAGCATAGGAAAAGGAGTACGACAAGGATGTATACTGTCACCTTGCTTATTTAATATATATGCAGAGTACATCATGCGAAATGCTGGCCTGGATGAATCACAAGCGGGAATTAAGATTGCTGGGGAAAAGATCAACAACCTCAGATATGCAGATGATACCACTCTAATGGCTGAAAGTGAAAAGGATCTAAAGAGCCTCTTGCTCAGAGTAAAAGAGGAGAGCGCAAAAGTGGGCTTGAAGCTCAACATCAAAAAAACTAAGATCATGGCATCCGGCCCCATCACTCCTTGGCAAATAGAAGGGGAAGTCGTGGAAGTAGTGACAGACTTCACGTTCCTGGGATCCCAGATCACCGCAGACTGTGACTGCAGCCATGAAATTAAAAGACGCCTGCTCCTTGGGAGGAAAGCGATGGCGAACCTAAACAGCATGATAAAAAGTAGAGACATCACCCTGCCAACAAAAGTCCGCATGGTCAAAGCAATGGTATTCCCAGTAGTCATGTATGGCTGCGAGAGTTGGACTATAAGGAAGGCCGAGCGGCGAAGAATAGATTCTTTTGAACTATGGTGCTGGAGAAGACTCTTGAGAGTCCCTTGGACTGCAAGAAGATCAAATCAGTCAATCCTAAAAGAAATCAACCCTGACTGTTCCCTGGAAGGCCAGATAATGAAACTGAAGCTCAAATACTTTGGCCACCCAATGAGAAGGGAGCACTCCCTGGAGAAGACCCTGATGCTGGGAAAGATTGAAGGTCAAAGAAGACGGGGACGGCAAAGGATGAGATGGTTAGACAGTGTCATAGATGCGACGAACATGAAATTGAGCCAACTTCAGAGGACGGCGGAAGACAGGAGGGCCTGGCGTGATCTTGTCCATGGGGTCGCGAAGAGTCGGATGCGACTGTGCGACTGAACAACAACAAAAAAGGTTCCCTTGCTCGAAAGCCAGTCGAGTCCGACTCTAGGGTTGCGGTGCTCATCTCCGTTTCCAAGCCGAAGAGCCAGCGCTGTCTGAAGACATTTCCGTGGTCATGTGGCCGGCATGACTAAACACCAAGGCGCACAGAACGCTGTTACCTTCCCACTGAAGTGGTACCTATTTATCTACTTGCAATTTCTTGCTTTCGAACTGCTAGGTTGGCAGTATCAACAGTTTTAGGAGGATGTAATTCTGCCTGAGACTGTACTATGAATATCTGAAAATGGGCGGGGAAACCAGGAAGGGCTCAAGGAATGGTCTGATTCCATCATCCAGAAACCTGATGGATCATGGAAAGGGTATAAAAAGAATAACACAATGTGGAGGTGAAAGGCAAAGAAAGGAGACTGAAGGAAAAGGATTGTAGTCCATCCTGTTGAACTGGGAACAGTAAGATTATTCATGGAGATAGTATTGAGAGCAGTGAGTTTTTGTTATCTTGGGCTTTCAGAGAATGGGGGGAAAGGGGTCTTTTCAAAATAAGGAAGCCCCACAGTAGATCAGCCTCAGGGTCAAAACCAGAGCTGGGGAAAACAAGCTTGAAACCCTATAATCTAGTGTTGTCTTTTTCAGGCCAGAATGACTTGTAACTGCAAGGCCCTATCAACAACACCCAGTTCCGTTTGGCTGAAGGCTTCTTTATTAACAGTAATTGTAGGGCAGGTAACTTGGCTATTGGAATAAGGAACAATAATACTTAAGTAAGCTGTTTCTAGTGCTAGGGTTGTCCTGGCCTGGTTCTGCAGATTCTTAGTAAGCCCTGCAGTCCCACAGGCTGCTAATAGGAGGAAGGAGGAAGGAGGAGGAGGAGGAAGAGGAGGAGATTGGATTTATACCCTGCCCTTCACTACCCAAGGGAGTCTCAGAGCGGCTTACAAACTCCTTTCGTTTCCCCTCCCCATAATAGACACCCTGTGAGGTAGGTGGGGCTGAGAGAGCTCTGACAGAAACTGCAATTTTTCAAGAACAGCTCTGACAGGACTATGGCTTGCCCAAGGTCATCCAGCTGGTGCAAGTGGAGGAGTGGGGAATCAAACCCAGTTCTCCCAGATTAGAGTCCGTGCACTTAACCGTGCACTTAATATAAATCCAATCTCCTCCTCCTCCTCCTCCTCCTCCTCCACTACACCAAACTGGCTCCCAAGAAGCACTGAGTCCTGCCTACTCTCCTGCTTGCTCTGAGGCCTACTGGGATAGCCTCTTAAAGAGGCAGTACACGAAACCTGTTGGGTTGCCAACTCTGGGTTGGGAAATACCTTGAGATTTTGGGGGTGGAGCCTGGGGAGGGTGGGGTTTGGGGCAGGGAGGGACCTCAGCAGGGTATAATGCTATAGAGTCCATCCTCCAAAGCAGCCATTTTCTCTAGGGAAACTGATCTTGGTTGTCTGGAGATAAACTATAATAGCTGGAAATCTCCAGGTGCCACCTGGAGGTTGGCAACCACATACCTGGGATCTCCCACTTTTACAACTGATCTCCAGCTGACAGAGATCAGATCCTCTGGAGAAAATGGCTGCTTTGAAGGGTGGACTCTATATTGTACCATGTTGAGTTCCCTCCCCTTCTCAAACCTCACCCTCTTCCAGATCCACCCCCAAAGTCTCCAAATATTTTCCAACCCAGACCTGGCAACCCTAACCTATAATAAAGTGATGAGTGTGTGTTCATATGACACACAGATCAGTAAAATGGTCTGTGAAGAAATGCATTTTTTTTCTTTGGAGGTTTGAAATGAACAAAACCGTCACCGAGTTTTAAAAGCTTTTTTCCCTCTGGGCTGAGAACAGGCAGGAAGGGGAGAAGTCAGTTCAATTGCTTTCCAGACTTACCTCAGCCCACATCATACAAATGCTAATAGTTGTAGACAGTGGGATGGTCAGGCAGGGAACAGAGACTTGGAGGAACTAAATACTACAGAGGCTTCAGGAAGGAAGATTCTGGAGGCTTCAGGAAAAGCTTTTCTGATCAGCCTGACCTGGTCAATGGGTAGGGAAAAGATAAAACTCCTTGAAGCAAGGAGTAAGCTCTCTTGTGTGTGGATCAGAACAGGCAGAGCTGGCCTGAAGAACTCAGCCGCCCTGAGCCCGTTCGCGGAGAGGGCGGGGTAAAAATGCAAAAAATAAAAATAAAAAATATAAAAAATAAAACTTCAAGGTAATGGATAGTCTGTACAGATCTGTAACTTCTTAAGCTTGGGAGCCTGTCCTACATTTAAATATCTGACAGGGCATGTATAGAGGGACAGAGGAATTGCATTTTACCCATTTCTTTTGAATCCCTTGTTCAATCTGGTGCTGTGCTAAAAGTATGCTTGTGAACATTTTTTTCAAATAAATACTTTATAACTTTTGATGCTGCTAGTAGTTCTCTGTGCCACATAGATCTCCACCATCTTGGACATGCTATTTTGAAAGGGGCACCAGGAGAAAGGCAGGCAGTTGGCAAGTGGCTAGTCCTCCAAGGCAGTAAACTGTCCCCATGGTAACCAGACGCTGGGTAGCAGGACACACAGAGGCAAGGCCTCAGAACATGAAAGGAAGCTGGGAGTCCTGACCCTCCCAGCAGGCAATTCCTACAAAGGTCAGGTGGTGGTGGCGGGTTAGAAAGAGAGAAAAGCCTCTCCAGGTGTTGTGAGAACCTAGGTGGGCAGAGTGGCTCAGGGCCTGCAGACCAAAGCAGGCCCTCCACATGGCCTGTGCTGCATCTGACAATAGAACAAAGCTGGAGTTCTCACAGGCAGCCGAACTTCCATTCCAGGAAGCTGTACTAGCGGTATGAGCTGGCCCGCTAATTTCTATATGCGTGAATACATGAATGCGTCAATAACAGCATTAATCATCAGTAACCAGCATCCAGGTGCATACTTCCTGGAAAAGTGCTACTGCTAATTGTCCAGAAGGACAGAGAGATTACGGAATGGGAAGAGCAATGATTATTTCCTACTCATCATGATTTAGGCTTGCCTTACACACAGCAGGAGGAGGTGGAAGTGAGTCGGGCAATGTTGTGTCCTTAATGTTGGACCTCAGAATAAGGAGGCAGCATAATAGTTTCAAACAGGAGCACAGATTAATGACTCTGGTTCTTTCTCTGAGTGTCTCTGCAGTGACTTCCTTTCTCCCTGTTCCTGTCCACACTAAGTTCTGGAGTGGAAAAGGGCCATCTAAGACCCTGGCCCAGATTAGGATTGCCATTCCCCAGGTGGGGGGCGGGAGACCCCCCCCTGCTCTTGTGGGCTACTGCCCGCCAGCAGCCAGCTGACCGGTGGGGGGAAATTCCCCCATCCCCCAAACAGCAACGTTGTGTGTGATGTGCTGACATCATTTGGAAATGACGTGGGCATGTTGTTGGGGTGATGCTGTGGTTTTGGGGCAACCCTCTATGGTCTGAGGTCGATTTTACCACAGAATTTTGCCCCGAAACCACAGCATCACCCCTGACGTCACTGGCATGCCTATGTCACTTCCAGGTGATGTATGCACGTTGCATGACGTCCCCACCCACTCCTGGTACTCCCCCCCCAATCACCCCACCAGTGTGATGAGCGGACGTGGTAACCCTATCTAAAGAATTAGAATTGTCCAAAACACCACAGGTGGTGGCAGTAATACAGACGGCTAGTTCAGACTGTGAGTGGGTATCACATTTTGGAATGTTCCCCTGTATTAACAAAAAAGGTTTGCAAATAGAAAACTTGCACACCTCTCTCCCTGATGAGCTAGACTGTTTTGTTTTGTTCCTTACTTGCAGGGAATTTTCTTTTATATGGTAGACCACTCCAAATGGGTTCCACCACCTGCTGTCCCCTGTACTGCCTTTGAATTCTATCATCTTTTTCCACTGCTTGTGTAGACCAGGTTAAAAACTCTGGTGCATACCCTACTGAGCAAGATAGGGTTGCTAACCTCCAGGTGGTGGCTGGAGATCTCCTGGATTACCTCTGAAGAAAATGTCCATCTTGGAAAGTCCCTCCCCTCCCCAAACCTTGCCTTCCTCAGGTTCCAACTCCTAAATCTCCAGGTGTTTTCCAACACAGAGCTGGCAACCCTAGAGCAAGGCCCTATCCATATGTGTTATCAGGGCTTTTTTGTAGAAAAAGCCCAGCAGGAACTCATTAGCATAATAGGCCACACCCAACAGCAGAAATCTATTAGCATATTAGGCCACACCCCTGACAGCACAGCTCATTGGCATATTAGGCCACACCCCCATGTTACCAGAAGTGTGCTCATCCAGCCACACCCACCTTTTGCTTCTTATTCTGTTTACCTTGTTTGTTGTCAAAACCCAGGGCTTTTTTGTAGCAGGAACTCCTTTGCATGTTAGGCCACACACCCCTAATGTAACCAATCCTAATGAGTTTCTGCTGTTGGGTGTGGCCTATTATGCTAATATGTTCCTGCTGGGCGTGGCCAACTTGGAAGCCAGCCGGAACTCCGTTCCTGTGCGTTCCTGCCCAAAAATAGCCCTGTGTGTTATTATTGTCTGACTGTTATTCATTTCAACAGGTTTGCATAAGAAAGGGCATCCCTGGTTCATGGTCTCCTGAGGCTGTATCACTTTGTTGCTTCATCCAGGTCCAACCAGTCTGTGCATTAAAATTCAAGGGGAAATTGTCTTTTATGGTGCACAGATCTGACTAGGTAGAGAGAGCTAAGAACTCCCGCTTCCTTACATAGGGAGCATGGCTTGTTAGACTGTCTCCCCTATGCCACATGTCTCCTGCTACTGGTTGCTGCTGCTACAGGGTTAATGTTTAAAAGATCACTTTACGCCCAAGTGCTTGGGCTACTCCACTTAACAGCTATTGGCTCAGCAACTTGCAGCTACTAGACTTTTATGTCAGCAAGCAGGCAGCAGACAACAGCACATAGGTCAACGTAAGGGTCAAGGGCGACAAAAAAGGAAACATTATTTGAAATTGTTTGAAGTGCATACATTTTATCAGGACAAATAGTACGCATTTAAAACATTTCTGCGACCCTACTTGTGGAATTCACACTGCTGCAGCATGCTTTGAACCTGTATATCTCTTGTTTGTTCATTAAAAAAGCTGTGTCACTCAGAAGCATTCAGGTGAAATCGCTGATGCGGCTAAAATGCAGTTTGAGGGATGTGGTGTATAGTGTGCCAGGCTAAGATTTGAAAAAACCTGGGTTCAAATTCTCACATTCCTTTGAAGGTGGTAACCATGGAATAATCTCTCTTTCTCTCTCTCTCCTCTTAATTTAGCCTGCCTAATAGGATTGATGTAAAATGGCAGTGAGACAGGAAAGATATATTGTGGCTCTGGTCACACAGGCCAGATAACGCAGGGGGGAGGCGTGGCTGTTCACCCCGGAGCAAAATAAAGCGCGGTAGCCCGATCACACGGTCCCCCGAGTCTCCACGCTTAGGCTGTTAGCTGGCAATCACATGGCGATGCTGGAGCGTGGCAAAGAAGCGGTGCGGCAAGCGTTTCACATAGGGTTGCCAAGTGGCACTTACCTTGCTGGCGGGGGACACTCGTGTGGATCCCGGCGTGTGCGCGCGGAAAGCGCGTGCCGCATGCACGTCACAGTAGTCTAACCTTGAGGTGACCGTCATGTGGATCACTGTGGCCAGGTCATCACGGTCAAGGAAAGGGACCAACTGCCGAGCCAGCCGAAGGTGGTAAAAGGGCGACTTGGCAGTGGCTGCCACCTGGGCCTCCATCGTTAAGGAGAAATCCAGGAGCACACCCAAACTCTTAACCTCGGACGCTGGCACCAGAGGCGCCCCATCGAAGGTCGGGAGAGGGAGCCCCAGCCCTGAACCAATCCAACTCAGACCCAGGACCTCCGTCTTTGCCAGGTTTAGTTTCAACCGGCTCAGTCTGAGCCAACCAGCCACAGCCTGCAATGCCTGATGAAGGTCATCCGGGGTGGAGTCCGACTGGCCTCCCAACATCAGATAGAGCTGGGTGTCATCTGCATATTGATGGCACCCAAGCCCACAACTCCGGGAAATCTGGGCAAGGGGGCACATATAGATGTTAAACAACATCGGGGACAGCACCCGCCCCTGCAGCACCCCACACTCAAGAGGATGCCTCCGGGACCACCGATCTCCTATCACTTCGTGCTGTTTCCCCCATAACAAATGCCCCCCAGGTGTTTTGAACGCCAGTAAGGCACAGGACTAGTACTTATGGATGCTAGGTGTGGGAGGTGGGACATACCGGGGGATTTGGGAGGTGGAGCCAGGGGAAGGCAGGGTTTGGGGAGGGGAGGGGCCTCAGCATGGTACAATGCCATAGAGTCCACCCTTCAAAGTAGCCATTTTCTCCAGGGGAGGTGATTTCTGTCAACTGGAGATCAGTTGTAAAAGCGGGAGATCTCCAGGCCCCATCTGGAGGCTGGCAGCCCTAGTGGCTGGAGATCTCACGCTATCACCGTTGATCTCCAGATGACCAAGATCAGGTCCCCTGGAGAAAATCGCTGCTTTGGATGGCAGACTCTATGGCATTTTACCCTTCCCCAAAACCCGCCCTCCCCAGGCTACAACCCCCAAGTCTCCAGGCATTCCCCAACCCAGAGCTGGCAATCCTAGTGGGCATAGTGTCCCAGCAGTTTAAAAGATATTAAATGGTGCTGAATCTGTGATATCTGATTCCGAATATGCCCTCTGATTGGCTGACATTTATTATACCTCTTCCCAGCTGCTTCCACATAGAAGTTTCCCCCCCACATGGAATGCTGGAAGCCCCTACATTAAAGGGAAATGTCCACAGGGTGACTCATGGAGTTCCCAGGCCTTTCTTCTTGAAACCAGATTTACCTGCTTTAATCTTGAAAGAGGAATCCGTGGAATTACTTTAGGGGAGTGTCCACATGGACACTCCCTCCATTGCCACAGAGCTACCTTGAGTCCCTATTATGAAGAAAGGCAGGGTATAAATGAAGCAAATCAATCAGTCAGGGTGGGGTAAAAATGTAATAAATAATGACAAATGAAAGATAGAAGCCCCTTAAATGCAGCTGTCAGAATACATCACTTTTCTACTGGATGCTGGGTGCCTGAGAAAGGAGCTTCCTTCTGACCCTCCAGTGCAGAGTGCCCATCTCAGCTATGTTTGTTTTCTTTTTAAAAGGAGCGGTTTGGCTCTTCCTCTTGCAGCAAGAATTCCCACCGTCCTCCTTATCCCACCCCCCAGGATACTGAGGATCTTTACTGCCACTCCCACGAGTACGGAAACGTGCAATTTAATTTTGCTCTTCTGGAATTCATTGGGCGCCCTTATTATTTTACACAAGGCAGGCAGAGCTAGGACTGCCAGTCCCTCACCAGATGGGGGAGGGCAGTTCTTGGAACCAAGTGCGACAGGAGAAGATAAATGATCATGGAGCAGCACTGTGATGATTTTTCAAAAGCCTCCCCTGCCCCCCTTTTCCCCCACCCCACCACCTCCAGTCTGCAGAGTAATTGTAAAGATACCCCAATCGGTCCCTGTCCAGATGGCTCTGTGAAGCAGAGCTTCTACTATCTTGCTCCTATAGTCATTTTTACTAACACTTTACAATACAAGCTTAAGACAACCGTTCCTGGAAGTAAGCACCACTGAGCAGATTTGAGTAGGATTCTGAACAGGGTTGCCAGCTCCAGGAGATTCTGGGGTTCAGCCTCTGGTGGCTAGGATTTGGGGAGGGCAGGGACCTCAGCAAGGTATGTATAATTCCTTAGAGTCCATGCTCCAAAGAAGCCATTTTCTCCAGGGGAACGGATCTCTGTAGTCTAAGGAAAAGATGTAATTCTTGGAGATCTCTAGGCCTCACCTGGAGGTTGGTATCCTGAATTCTGAGTAAGCCTACTTACAACTGCACTGTTAGAATAGTAAAATCAGAACTATAAAGGACCACAGATCATCAAGCCCAAAGCATTATCTTACCAGCCTCTTACAAATCAATGCAAGTAATCCAGAGCCACAATTGGGGAATGGGACAATAACTATGATTGTAAGTGGGTCCTTGGCTCAGCAGTAGAGTATGTGCACAGAAGTTCCCAGATTCTGCTTTGTACACAGAAGTTCCCAGGTTCAGTCTCCAGCAGGGCTATTTTGGGGCAGGAACACACAGGAACGGAGTTCCGTCTGGCTTCAGAGTTGGCCACTCCCACTACAGCCTAAAACTTCTGTGTGCATGGTTACAGAGGGAAGGCCTGGAGAGCGACCCCCCCGGCAACTGAGGCAGGCGGGCCGGGGGGGCCTGGAAGGATCGGGGAGGCATTTAAATGCCACTATCTGCCTTCCCCGGCCTATCCAAGGGCCAGCTTGCCCACGCTCCCCACAGCTGTGGGGCACCCGGGCAAGCCAAGGGAAGGCATGGGGTGTGGCCTAATATGCTAATGAACGGTGCGGTCAGGGGTGTGGCCTAATATGCTGGTGAGTTTCTGCTGCTGGGTGTGGCCTATTATGCTAATGAGTTCCTGCTGGGCTTTTTCTACAAAAAAGCCCTGGTCTCCAGCATCTCAAAAAGCAGGGGTCATTTCCTGCAGGAGCGCACAGGAGCGGAGCTCCGGCAGTAAAGAGCCCAGGGGGTGGGCACATGCAACAAGCCCCAAGACCCACCCCCTGCTCCCACCAGCCCTCAGTCAGAGCAAGAAGCAGCCAGGTAAGTTGCAGAGCCCCCCCTGGCCCCCCGGCAAAAAAAAGTCCAGTGGCACCTTTAAGACCTATTCAGGTACAAACTCTCCCTCCTCTGCAAGGACAGATCTGCACGTCCCCCCCCCCCAAATAGCTAGCAATCCAAAACAATCCAGTGGAGCCTGAGCGGTGGGCGTTGCCTTCTGACACACTCCCGGTGATGTCAGGGGGTGTGGCATATGCAAATGAGTTATGCTAATGAGTTATGCTAATGAGCTCCTGCACCTCTTTTATCTACAAAATAACCACTGTCAAAAAGGATCAGGTAGTAGGTAACATGAAGGACCTGAGACCCAGGAGGGCAGCTGCCAGTCAGAATACACAAGACTGACCTTGGCAGACCAAGGTCTAACTCAGTATCAGAGGTCATTTCGGGGGGGAATCGCGGGGGATCGCAGTTCCCCCGGGTGAGGCAGGGGTCATTTCGTAGAAAAAGAGCTAGGGGAACTCATTAGCATAACTCATTAGCATATGCCACACACCCTGACATCAGGGGCCCGGCGGTGGACCTGCAAGGCCAGCGGGAGTGCGAGGAAGCCCCGCCAAGGCCCTCCCTGGCCCCAGGCAGGCAGGGGTGGGGAGAGGCGGGGAGGAAGCAACTTACCCTCCCTCTTCTCCTGCCTCCTCCTGGCTGAATGAGGGCTGGAAGCGGGGTGGCCGGAAGCAGGGGGCGGGGCTTCGTCATGTGCCCCGCCCCTGCACCTCACCCGGGGGAACTGTGTTCCCCTGCGTTCCCCCCCGAAATGACCTCTGGGGTGAGGTACGGGGGGCGGGGCACATGACGAAGCCCCGCCCCCTGCTTCCGGCTGCCCCGCTTCCGGCCCTCATTCAGCCAGGAGGAGGCAGGAAAAGAGGGAGGATAAGTTGCTTCCTCCCTGCCTCTCCCCACCCCTGCCTGCCTGGGGCCAGGGAGGGCCTTCGCGGGGCTTCCTTGCACTCCTGCCGGCCTTGCAGGTCCACTGCCAGGCTCCTCATGGGACTCGGTAGTGGAGCTGCAAGGCCGGCAGCGGCGGCCGGGACTGTTGGAGGCGGGGTGTGTGGCCTTATGACACACGTCCGGTGATGTCAAGGGGTGTGGCATATGCTAATGAGTTATGCTAATGAGTTCCCCTAGCTCTTTTTCTACGAAACGACCCCTGCTCAGTATAGCAGCTGCAAGTGTTAATGTGAGGAGGAAAACAGAACCACGGTTGGCTGTGATATGAGAGGGAGGAGAGAAGGGAGACATAACAAAGAAGAGGCCCATGGGCATCTCAAGGCCCATCAAAACCTGCACTCCACTGTGAGAATAAAATGTGCGAGTGAGAAAAAATGGGTATATGGGCATCTCAAGGCCCATCAAAACCTGCAGTTGTCTTCCACTGTGAGAATAAAATGTGCGAGGGAGAAAAAATGGGTATGCTGTCTTGGCTTCTTTGGTGGGATAACATCGTAATAAACAACAAGAATAGCTAGACTGGCAAGACTGTTTGTATTCTATGTTCCATGTAAGGCCACTTCATGCTGCTGCACAGCAACTGGGAAAACTCTTGAGTTCAAAGAGAAAACACAGAAGTAGGCCCTTAGATTGTGAGCCATATTGTGTGTGATGGACATTGCTGTGTCTCTGTCTTGGGGAAGCTAATCTCACTCAATAGTCAAGGTGTTTACTTATATTTGGGGAGATCTTTACTCTCCTAATAATATTCTGGAAGATTTTACTCTGCTAATAATTCAGATTCATTCAAACACAGACAGATTGAGTCACTCCATGCTACAATGGTCACATGGTCACAATTTCAGGGCAAGAACTTGCTAATGTCTAAAGGAGTTGTTTGCTAAGCTTTCTACTTTGAATTCCCGCCAAGAAAAACACCATATTGCAAGACCTCTTGTTTTAGAAACACACCATACTATAATTGTTAAACTAGCAGACAGTTTTAGCCACCACCAGCAGCAGAAAAGATGGAAGCCTTTGTGTACTGGCCTAGGAACCCCAATTTTATTCAGTGGTACTTACAAGTATATGGGCTTACGGTTCCATTTTATTCTGATGCAGAAAACTGACAGTTTCCTATAATCTGGGGCCACATAATAAGCTTTCTACCCATCTATATGGCCTTTTCCTTGACTCCCTAGCAAAACCCTTAAATTTAAGGGCACAACTATCGACTAACAACTTATGTTATCATTTGAAGCACTGATGTTATCATTTGAAGCACTGAGACTTAACCTCTAAGAAAATACATGGATACAAATGTAATATACTCTACACACACACACGTCGGGAGCTCCATTGCCTTAAACTTTTGTGTGCTTTGAGGACTGGGCTCTTAAATCCAAAAATATTGCACCCAAAGCATGGAGATTCCAGACGTTATAGCTTAGAATGAAAATATGCACCTGATCACCAGATACTAGGGGGAAGCAACAGATGATGGCTATCTCCATCATGCCCCGCTTGAGAGCATCTCTGGTGCCGCCCAGCGTTTGTTGGGCCAGATCTGGGTCTAAACCAGCAAGGTGGTTCATAGGCACACACACACACCCGTTTTGCAGTTCATTGGTGCTACTACAGTGTATGTCTGAGCTTATCCATTTGTCACAAGTTCTTTGCTCTCAGTTTTCTATCTGTAGAATGGGTTAATCACAGCACCACTGAATTTTATTGTTATATGTATTTCATACATACCGCACACTAGCTGTGCTATACAATAGCCAAATAAAAACCAAAGTTATATTTTGAATGCCTCTATCTTGAAGATGACACTGACCTCTAAGTCTGGAAATGGAGGCACTCAGATACCGTAATATCCAGTGGAGGAAAGAAGTAAAAAGGGTTCAAGGAGATAACCAATCTGGAATCCAAATATTTTTGAAAGTTCTTCTACCTTATGCAAGTGGAGCCCTCCAGTGGTAGGGCAGCTAAGTTGCAATCCAGAGAATTCAGCTTTAGACTACCCCCTGCAGCTGCAATCTTTCCCACCAGTTCTTCCTCAGTAGTCTCTCCCCACCCTCATTTGCTGTGCTGCAAACCTGCCCATTATGGCTGAGAGGGGAGGGGCGGAGGACTAGAGCCTCTGGGGAGGAACAGGTAGGGGAAGCTAAAGCTGCCTTTTCTACTGGAGAATTTAAAGCTGCATAGAAGTTCTTAGGGTTGTGACCAGGCAACCCCTATCCACTGGCCTAAGGAATAATCACGGGTAAATACCACAGCCGTCTTCCATGCACATTTCTATCTCCCAGGACAATTCTACAGCTAGAAAACAAATGGAAGGAGAAAAACACACGTTACCCTCTCCTTCTTGGCTCTGTCCATCCTAGTTCTATGATCCAGCATTGGGGCAGCTGTTAACTCCCAGGGGGATAGCTCTCAAATCAGTCTTCCACACAATGCCAGTAATGCCTTTCTCCCCTTTCTTGCTAGAAGGACTACTCCACTTCTGGCTGCTCTTTAGCGGAGAGGGCAGTTCTTCCTGTTGCAATTGAGGATATTCCACTTTCTTAGCTTGTTTATTTCATGTATAAGGTTGCTTCCTCTTCTTCTGAAGTTCTGTGGCACGTGACAAAATTTCCTCTTCCGTTTTACCTTTGGTCTCTGGATTTCTCCCTGTCCCAACCTGGGTGTGTTTGGCCTTCTTCCTTGCTTCACTTGGTGGTATATTGAGAAGGACAGACCATCGCACAAGGCTCTCTCTCGCCGGCCTGCATCTTGTCGAAAGCAAAGCAACCAGCCCCTTTCCACTCTGAAAAGTTTCCCCTTCCTCCCAGGTAATGGAGCACGGGAGTTCCGCATATGCCTCTTACCCACCCACTGACTTCCTCTCGATTCAGTTACTCTTCTGAGCTCACCATTAGGTTTATTTACTTTCTGGCTTAGTGACGTTCTCCATTTATTATTTTTTTTGCTGTCCACACAGGATGCTTCTTGGGGTCTCAAGACAAACCCTATATTGCCAGGGCAATAGGCAAAATCCTGTCACTGTCCTTCATCACCTGAGCCCCTCCTGGCCTGGCCATTAAAGCGGTCATGTGGAACGGTGCTACCATGGGGATGGGGCTTAATTCAGATGGGCATAACAGCCGCATTATCTCTGTTTTGTTGATGCTCCAGCAGCCACTCGACTGCAAGACTTAGCAACCCAGCCTGCTCCCATAGTTACGCTGAGCCACGGAAACCCATTGCCGAGTGGCAAATGGTTGCCTGCATACAGGAGGCAGGCCCTTGCTTAACCAGTCCAGGAGACAGCAAAAAGGAGGGGGAGTGTCTGAGGATAGAGCGTCTGACTGAAACGTTGCCCACGTCATCGCTGCTGTTCCAAAGACCAACAGTTAGCAATGGTCCCAGTAGCATAATGCTTGTGCTATTAATAGACAGCAAACCCAGCCATCTGGCTGCATTATATAGGCAGGAATCGCCATACTGCATTCCTGAATATCCTGTTCAGATCGATTCTAACACTAAAACCACCTACTCGCCTAGCTAGAGGGACTGACGGAACAAATGCTCCTCACCAGTTGTTTAGAGCAAAAGTCTGTAGTACAAACAATAGTTGGACCTTTCCCACATGATGAAGATGATGTGGGACCTTTCCCACATGATGATGATACAGGACTTCCAGATGGCAGATTTCCCTGCCCAGGTCCTAGTGGTGGCCATTCCCCTCCCAGAGCCACCAGGGGCTTTTCTCCCCTGAAGTTTCTATAGTTAACCAGCAATCATCGCTTTCCTCCCAAGGAGCAGGCGATATATATATATAACATGCCAACATACTATTATGCTAACATATCAATTACTGTGGTTTTTTTACAAAAATCCTCAAAAAGCCCTCACTGGTGGTACCTATGGAGGATAACTGCCATGGGGACTGGGGAAGGGGAATGGCTGTCATGTGGGTGGGACCAGGACAATCTGGACAATCTGCCCAGCCTGGCTTTGCTGGGATCTTCCCCAAAACATCACAGCAAAGCAGATTTGGGAAAGATTGCAGAAAAGGAAAATGTGGGTGCTGCATGGAAGCATCACAATGCTGTGGGGAAGGAGGGGACTGTCTTCCCAATAGCATCCAAGACAGGCCAGATAACGCATGTGTAAGTGACCGTTGTAAACTAGCATCTCCTAGAAACCTGGACTGGCTAGTTCAAATCAATGTGTACTTTTCTGTCTTTAGTTGTTCACAATTTGTGTGAGCAGTGTACAGCCTCTCCTGTCTTTGGCTTTTTGTGAGCTTCAGAGGATTTCCCCCCTTTCTCCTCATGCCAACATACTATTATGCTAACATATCAATTATTGGGTTTTTTTTTAATCCTCAAAAAGCCCTCACTGGTGGTACCTATGGAGGATAACTGCCATGGGGACTGGGGAAGGGGAATGGCTGCCATGTGGGTGGGACCAGGACAATCTGGACAATCTGCCCAGCCTGGCTTTGCTGGGATCTTCCCCAAAACATCACAGCAAAGCAGATTTGGGAAAGATTGCAGAAAAGGAAAATGTGGGTGCTGCATGGAAGCATCACAATGCTGTGGGGAAGGAGGGGACTGTCTTCCCAATAGCATCCAAGACAGGCCAGATAACGCATGTGTAAGTGACCGTTGTAAACTAGCATCTCCTAGAAACCTGGACTGGCTAGTTCAAATCAATGTGTACTTTTCTGTCTTTAGTTGTTCACAATTTGTGTGAGCAGTGTACAGCCTCTCTTGTCTTTGGCTTTTTGTGAGCTTCAGACGATTTCAGACAATTTCCCCCCCTTCTCCTCTGTTGTTGTTGTTGTTTTTAGCAATTCAGTCATGTTTGACTCTTGGCGATTCTATGGGTGAGCTCTCTCCATGTTTTCTGATCTTGTACTTTTTCTTTGAGTTGTTCCATGCTCAGGCTGGTGTTGGCTTTTATGGTGTCTAGCCACTGTGTTCTTTGGCAGCCAGGTTTCCTTTTGCCACTAACCAATCCAAGCATAATCACTTTTTCTAGTGAGTTATTCCACATGAGATGGTTGAAATAAGTCAGTTGCAGTTTTGTGATTTTTCCTTCCGATGGCATGTCTGGTTTTATGTGCTCCAAAACTTGCTTGTTTGTCACCTTTGCTTGCCCAAGGTCATCCAGCAGCTGTAAGTGGAGCACTCTCCTCTAGCTTTTCTTTTCTCATCTCTTCTCCCATGTCCCTGCTCCCCTTACACCTCTGCTCCCTCTACCGTCCCTGCTGAATGACTCTGTCCTCTCTTTCCTCCTTCCTTTAATCAAAGTCACCTTGGCTTTTGGACCTCTTCCCACACCATTTCCTTGTTCTCAGCCTTTTTGACTTTCCACCCACCACATTGTTTTAGTATTAAATAACTGAATGTCAACCCTTACTAATAATCAAATAAAACACATGGTGCATCACAGAAAATAATCACATATTTTCATATTAATGGTGGATCTCTCTGTAGAAAGTTAATAAAATTTGGGGAGAGTCAGAAATGTCCTTTCCCCTCTCTTCCCTCCTTCATTTGCTCTTCTCTGGTAGCTCTGGATAGTTTTTCAAAGCCATTCTCTTGTAGCAAGGTTTCTGCAAGAGCCTCACTTGGAAACCATTAAAAAAATTCTAGATTTGAGTCCGGTAGCACCTTACAGACCAATAAGATTTTCGGGATACAAGCTTTTGAGAGTCAACGCTCCCTTCATCCATTTTACACTTGTAACAAGGTCCTTCTGTAAAAATGTGCTGCCGAACCTGTTGTGTCCTTAATGCTAGACATCAAAATAAGGGGGCAGCATAGTTTCAAACAGGAGCACGGTTTAATAAGTCCAGTTCTTTCTCTGCAGAGAAAATGGCTTCCTTTCTCCCTGTTCCTGCCCACACCAAGTCCTGCAGTAGACTATGGAAGTCTACAACAATGACCCGTTTTTAAGGAACAGAGATGTCAAAACACCACAAAACCCTCTGCGTGTTTTATATCTAGAGCACACAACCCCTCATTGCCCCAAAGCAAAGGCCCACCAAAGTGATACCCCTTTATAGTTTCCAGTGCTAGCCAAGGATATTAAAAAAAAAACTTTCACAGGTTTTCTGAATGTTGGGAAGTAGCTACATTTAACCATTTCTCTCTTACTTGCTTTTAAATGCAGTTTACCACTCTATGCTTGTAGATTTTGTAATAATTCCTTCCTGCCTTCTTGTCACATTGATATTCCCCCCACCCCTGCCACATCTGTTGCACCTGCTTCCTCCGCCGTCAACTCCTTGGCTCTGCCAACTCGATTCTTCCTTTCAGGCATTTTGGCTAAACTATTTCTCATACCTCCTTACCTGCTGGCACCTTTTGCCTCTCACTTTTCTCATCTTCGGCATCACTTCCATATCCAGCCCCATGGACAGAAGCCCTACCTTCCTTCAGAGCAATTTCATACTCTGCATTCAAGTGCTGCAACCTTTGCCCCGAGCATTCAGAACATTCTCAAATATCCCAGTCTCAAAGCCGATGGGAGTGGGAGCAAAAGAATCACAGGCAGGTTGATGGTCAGTGACATTCCAGCCTTATCAATAGAAGACTGCCGATACATCTCACGCATAGCTCAGATTTAGAAGTCACTCTCAGCTATGTTAGATCTGATTCGGCAGACGTTTTCCCATTGATTTCTACCAGACCTGCTTCCTAGTAAATGATGAGAAAGATAGGTGGTGTACTCACACTGCAGTTCTAAGG
Organism: Gekko japonicus; assembly: GCF_001447785.1. Lineage (NCBI taxonomy): Eukaryota > Metazoa > Chordata > Lepidosauria > Squamata > Gekkonidae > Gekko > Gekko japonicus. The sequence goes on along the minus strand of NW_015171527.1, from coordinate 220,437 downwards.
ACACTTTCCTGGGAGTAATTCCCATGGAGTAGACCTGCTTAGGACAGCCCTCTTAAAGTGTTTGTCTCTCTCCTGCCCGCAGTACAAAAGTGAAATGCAATTCTGAAAAAGTGCTTGTGCTTAAATCATCCAAAGGACATGCAGCAGAGTGGATTTATAATGACATTTCAACCTTCCAGAATGTTCATGTCACTTCTGACACAATGCACCAGCTGAAGTTTTGAAACTTCCAACCATCATTAGTTCCATAAAGTTCAGTATGGGAATTTATTTATTTAGATTTTTTGGCTGCCCTTCCATGCAAGCAGGGCTCAGGGCCACTTACAACAAAGGTGTGGGGCAGGGTAGTAGCTGGTGTACATAGTACAACTGTGACTTACAGTGGCTACCTCTCCCTCAGATCTTTTCTTCCTGTATAGAAATGTCTCTTTTGGTTGCTATAGGAACATTTTCCTCAAGTATACCACCTACTTTTTGCATAACTGTAGACATCTGTTGCCTGGCTATTTTCATCACTGTTACAACTTCTGTGGCAAGGTTTGGAAAACCCCTTGCCAATTTATTTATTTATTTATTTATACATTCAATTTATATACCGCTCTAACCCCGAAGGATCTCTGAGCGGTTTACATACAGATTCCAATTTCCAATTTTCCTATCTAAGGCCACATATTACACAAGGGACGGGACTGCCTACCGGCACCCAGGTGGCAGGGCTTGCTGTTCTCGGCTCCTTCTTCCAGGCGGTCTTCGGGTGTTGGCGTTCAGTCTCTGGTGTCCTGGAGTAGGTCTTTCAGTCCAGTGGCTTCCTCTGGCAGGCCCGTCTTGGTGTGCGGTTCGTGTTAGCTCCGACTAACGTCCATTTCCGGCTCCGCTGCGCCTGCGCCGCCACGTCATCGCGCCTTCCACGACTCTGCCTCCGCCGGATTTCGTCACTCGATGTTGCGCTCACTGGCCACCAGGGCTTGCTTCACCAACCTCGCCGTTGCTCTGCCGCTCCGACGATGACGACCTCGCCGCCACTTCGTCACTACGCCACCATTTCCTCAAGTATACCACCTACTTTTTGCATAACTGTAGACATCTGTTGCCTGGCTATTTTCATCACTGTTATAACTTCTGTGGCAAGGTTTGGAAAAACCCTTGCCAATTCCACTAGTGGGTATCCCTCTCACGCACAAAAGGGCATATATCACACCAGGGCTCAGAGCTGGCTTTATAATGAGATAACTTGAAGCAGTCACCTCAATAGATATTCAGGGGGGTAGCAATTTCCCATTCCACCTGCTGCCAACCCATGTGGGGCCTGGAGATCTCCTGGAATTATAACTAATTGTAATTGTAAATGGCTGCTTTGGAGGGGGGGCTTTACAGCATTATATCCTGCTGAGCCCCCTCCCCTCCCTAGCCTCTACCCCATAACTTCACAAACCAGACGTGGCACCCCATCTGTTTTGGTCCTCATTTGAAGCTTGAAGGGTGTAATGTATTGAAATGATTACATGAATCACCTCATAGGACTCCCCTGTTAAGCTTCGAGCCAGACCAGGGCTCCTCTGAGCGAACTTCCTATTGGTCGCTTCGTAACAGCGACCAATCAGAACGATACCATTCCCTAGGAGGGAAAGACTCCCATTGGTCTTTATTCTAGCAATCTCATTGGTTGTTATTTGTAAATAGGCGTGGCTACATTAGCCCGGTTATGTTTAAAAGGAGCATAAGCTCCCACTGTTTTCTGTTCTGGTTTCTTACTGAGTTAGTGCTTGCTCGTTACTTCCAATAAAGCTGAATCACTTGCTGAATCACTGTACGAGTCCTTTGTTAGCGCGATCTAACAAAGGGGGCATCCAGTTTATCTCCGCATCCCCCCCCCAAGCAAGCTGCAAACTCTCCCCACCTTCCTCCTTCTTGCAAGAGTTCAGCCACCATTTCTGACTCTTCTTCTAAGAATAAGGAATCTGGCCAGACGAAGGGGTCTCCAATATTGTTGAGCTTCTTGGGCACTATTGTGATTTGAGATTGTGGAATAGGTGCCACCCAAAATAAATGGCTGCCATTAGGTACTGTGGCCATTCACAAAATGTTGGGAGGTTGCAAACTGAGCACCCTATTCTGATGGAGGCACGTGTTCTTGTGGACACAAAGTTGATGCCTCCTGGGTTCTTCTGAAGCTCCTCCTGCTCCAGTGAGGTGGAGGAAAACCAAAATTGGCCTTTTGCTTTGGAGAAGAGATGTTTTGTCAAAGAAGCAACTGTGTACCAGGAAAGCCATTGGTGGGCACCATGTTGCAGGGGGTCACTACTATAGGGTCATATATGGCTTGCTCCAATATTTTTGAAGGGGGCAGTGAAGAGGTAAGGAGGGCTATGTTCTCCAGCTCCTGGGGAGCAGCAGTGGGAAGGTGTGGGGCAGGGTAGTAGCTAGTGTACACAGTACAACAAATAAACAAAATAAAGGTACTTTCAAAGGATAGCTGTGTTGGTTTAGAGTAGAACAGATAGAACATAAGAGAAGCCAATGTCGGATCAGGCCAATGGCCCATCCAGTCCAACACTCTGTCACATAGTGGCCAAAAATACCAAGTGCCATCTGGAGGTCCAGCAGTGGAGCCATTGACCCCGCTGAGCACCAAGAATACAGTGCATCACCTGCCCCATCCTTTGAGTTCCTATCTATACCTTGTGGCTAATTAGCCACTGATGGACCTCTGCTCCATATGTTTGTCCAATTCCCTCTTGAAGCCGTCCATGCTTGTAGCTGCCACCACCTCCTGTGGCAGTGAATTCCATGTGTTAATCACTCTTTGGATGAAAAAGTACTTCCTTTTATCCATTCTAACTCAACTGCTCAGCAAGCTAGATTCAAGTCCAGTAGAACCTCAGAGATGAACAAGATTTTGTGGGTATGAGCTTTGGAGAGTCAAATCTCCTTTCATCAGATATGAATAGCAATGGGGATCTGAGTCCTTCTGTCCCAGTCAGAAGGTGGCACAACTGTTGGGAAGAAGGAACTCAGGCCCATTATGCACAGACAGCTGTTTCTCTGAAACTGCAGAGAATCCGAGCAGTCAAGCCGTTAAGCTTGACTTCGGTTTTGTGTGCCTGCCTTACGCACCATTGCATCAGGACGCAGTGGTAAAATGTGCATTGTAATCAGCTTGATTCCAGCAGACAGGAAATGCTTGGGGCAGAAAATTAGCATCTGTAGTGAGATAAGAATCCTAAAGGTGACACCCTTGAAACTGGCAAGGCTTTCTTCCACATGCAGTTTGTGTCAAAGCATCTCATGAATTCATGTGAGTTTAATTGGAGATCAAGGATGGGAGACAGGCTGCTCAAATAGTTAGGGAAGCAAGCAGAGCAGTGTATCAGAAGGGGTGGCGTTTTAGGTCAGGTCGGATGGTCTCTGTCCAGCTCACAATGGGAGGGAGTGCCTCTCAGTGGTGTAGCAATACTGGCCAGTGTCTGGTGTGGTTGACATTGCAAGCAGGAGAAGTGTAACTTGGGAATCCGGCCTTGCACCTTATCTGAAACAGAAAACGATTCCTCAGTGATTCCTTGAAAATAATATAATATATTTCTTAGTCAATAATCTTTGAATATATCTCTGGGTCAAGATACTTTAAATCTGGCGTACTCTCAAGTAGAGTAAGAGGACGGCAAGGAGGAGGAGGAGGAGGAGGCCCCGCCCCCCGCCACGTTGAAAGGAAATCTACCCCTCCCCCTCTTCCGCAGTCAATCGCTTCCTTTCAGTCACTCCAGACGTCTCTTGAGTGGTTAGAAGGAGGAGCGATTTCCTGGACTCTAATTGAAGGAGCGATTTCCTGGACTCTGATTGGCTACCTGTTGTAGGAGATGGGTGTGTCTCTTCAGCTAGTCCGTCAGATTTCTAGGCAAAGAGCTACGAAAAGAGAGAGTGGTGCAGAGCACTCCCTTCCTGTAACAGTCGAAGTTTTCCATAGAAAGGGGAGGAGTGATGGTGTAATAGGAATGAATGCACTTTTTAAATAATAAGGGATTTGAAATAATCAGAGCCTTGAAGTAGTCTACACAAAGTTCTGCGCAAATAAAATTCTCCCGATGGTTGGATCACCCTGCTTCTCCACTGGCTTGTTGGAGTAGAAATCCCAGTTTTTCTCTACCTCTTCCTTGCCTCACCGACATACATTTTATTTACTGACCAAGCAATGTAGAGACTATGTTGTTTAATTAAGTTTATGTGTTTTTCCACTGGTTATTCAACAAAGGCATATTATCGTGCTTGCCTGCAGAATCCCAGAAGAATATAACAGTTCAGGAAGTTGCCCTATGTTCAGAATATATCTTTGAAAATAAAAGCCACGTGATAGCTTTTGTTAGGAGTCGGACCCACTAAAACAACACAAAACAATGCAGGCTTTTGCATTTTCCCGAACTCTTCATGCGGCTGGATGTAAAAAACAACAACAACAAAGGGGAGGGGGAAGAGTTTTGGAGAACATGACATTTTAAAAAATTCATTTATACCTGCCTTTCTCCCCAGTGGGGACCCGAAGCATTTTACATTATTCTCCGTTTTATCACAACAGCAACCCCGTGAGGTAGGATAGGCTGAGAGAATGTGATTGGCCCAAGTTCACCCAACGAACTTCCATGGCACAAGTGAGGAATCAGGCATGGGTCTTTCAGATAAGTAGTCCGACAATCTTAACCAGTACAACTCAGTGTATTTGAATTTTGCTTATTAAGAGGTATTTAAAAGCACATGAGCCCTGCTGGTGGGAGAATCGTCCGTGCGTAGTGTAGTTTTGTTCTTTTTTGGAGTGAGTGGGAGGTATATATATAACGATTATTTAAAAACACTGCAATGGAAAGGAAAAAAGTTCCCCCCCCATCCCTATATAGGTTCGCCACCCTTGCCCCGCACATGGAGGACTGCCGCGACTGCACTTTGGAACCGGAAGTTAAACTAGAGAACCATTCGATCTGATTACTCTTTCAATCGCGTCAAGGGCTGAATCCCCGCCTCCACTCAACGATCGATTTTACGCACGCGCAGCACGCTATGCCCGCTCTGGATGGCGGTTGGTTAACCCTTCGTCGAGTTGGCAGAACTTCCGCTTTCCTTGGCGTTCTGCTGCCGGGTTCGCGGCTTTCCGGCTTTGGCTTCGTTAATTCCCTCACAGCCACTTGGGGAATCTTGAGGCGAGAGACGCGGGGAGGGCGCTGGCCGGAGCCGACTCGGGCCTCTCCTTCCGCGAAAGAAAGAAGCCTTTGAGTGGGTATTAAACTGCCGAGGTTAACCGAGCGACAGGCGCTGGCGAGGGACATCGGGTGGGCTCTTCGGGAGAGGGGAGAGGGCGGCGGCAGCGGGCCTGTCCCTGGAAGCGCCTGGAAATCCAGAGAGCCTGGCTAAAGCCTTAGCGGGGGAGCCGTGTTGGTGTCTTTTACAGGCCGAAACAACGGGCAGTCCTTTGTGGCAACTTAAGACTGAGACTTATTTTGGCAGAATCCTTTCTGGCCTAGAGCCCACTTCATCAGATGTATGAAGTGTGTTATCAATTGGTAGACGTGTGTGTGTGGGGGAGAGAGAGAGAGAGTATTGGCAAAATGATGAACAGTGGGGCTAAAAATCTATGAAATCGGTGAGTCAGTAGGTTTGTAATGCTTCTGTGGCTACTGGGATGTGCTCAGGTAATTGCAGAGAGAGAGAAAAGGAATCTTGTGTCACCTAATAGGTCTATTGTGGAAAAAAAGCCTTGTGAGTCAGAGTGTAGATCATGAAGGGTTCTCCTCACATGGTATCTCTCCATTTGCATGCACAGGCGTGACTTTTTTTTGAGGGGGGAAACTTAGTGGGGCCAAAAGGCCATGAAAGCTCTGTGACCTTTACTATGCATAATTTTGCAATGGTTATTGTGTAAATGTGTGGGTGATGGGTCTGCTGTATTCATTTAAATGATTTCTGCCCCGCCCCACCTTTATATGACTCAGGCATTTTATAAAATGTGTAAAACAAAGCAACAAATTAACAAAATAAACCTCAGCTATAGGGCTTTTTGAGTTCTCTTGTCGTTTCATCCCATTTCTGTATGTGTGCATGTAAATGATAAAACCATATGGATAAAATGATTTATGTCTCTGATGAACTGGTGCATGAAAACTTGAGTCCTAATAAATGTCTTTGAAGTATTGCAAGATTATTGGGAAGGGAAGGGTTTATGCTGAACAGACAGACATAAGTAGGGGCTAAGGTGCTGTCAAGGGGTTGCCTTGGTAATCTGAAACATTGTGGCTTCTCTCATCCCCTCCTGCCCCTTCAGTGGCTTGTAGCCATCGCATGGTCCTTTCTTGTTCCCCTGTGCTTGTGCTACAGTAGACAGTTCTTTATTTCAGAGTATCCTGGCAACTTATCTTGTCTCTCATGGACTATTCTAAGTGTGTAAACCTGTTGGGTTATTATAACTCCTGCCTCCTACATCCTCACAAAAGAAATATAGAGTTGCCTATGATGAGAATGATGGGAGAAACCCTAGGCCAGCATGTTTGAATTGCATGATTTGACATTTCTGGGACAAAGTTTTTTTTCCCCAGTTGTTGTCACAACCTGGCAATGATCTTGAAGTAGAGCAAATCATTTTACAAGCAGAGCAGTAAAAATGAAATAAAATACTTATTTTAAATGTAATGTTGGATGTTTTCTGTTTGAGCCGAGTGTTACAGATAGTGTGGAACAGAAATTTGTGTAAAGAATGATATTTTTGATGGTGTTATTTTTCAGTACCTGGTGTTTGTGCATCTGAGATCAAACAGAACTAGTACTTACAGTGGAAGTCATAACTTCATTTTTGTATGGAATGAAAAAAGAATGGCCTTTTAAAAATCAGAGAGACACAGCAATGGATGTTCTTATGCTGTTTTGCTTTTTTAATCAAAGATGCTTGTCTTTCCTTTGGTAGTAGTTATGACCATACTGAATGCCTATTTAAAATTGTTGATCATGAAGAACATTTTATTGCAGTATGTGACGACCCCTTCTCTGGGGAGGTCTGGTTTTACTTTAAAAATGTTCCTTTTATTTTATTTTACTGGGTATTCCGGCTGCCACCAGGAAATTTAAGGCTTTCCAAACCTAATCTTTACTGTTTCCTAGACACTCAGCTTCAGCTTATAACTGTTTCAACACAGAACTGCTTGTCACTTTCTTTCAGACACAGCACTTAACTCTCATATCACACACAAGAAGGTCTCTCCTTCAGACCCCAGAACTAAACGCATCCCACACAGGGATGCTTCACTCTTCTCATTCACAGAACTTCTCTCTCTCATACTTCAGAACTAACTGCTTAACTGAACATCAACTGTCTTCATCAACGGTCATATCTCCAACTGACTCTCTTGACTGACATATCTGCTCATCCACACAGAATCATTTCCAAAACCCCTCCCCCTCTCTGTCACTCACCAATCACACCACTTGCTTGTTTCCACTACTCTAGACTATCATACAGCCATGCATCCAAACTTTTAAAGTCACACACACACACACAGTTAAACATGAAATCGTTACGCAGTATATTGTAGATCTGTGCATACATGTATGTAAATAAACTGGCTGAAATTAATAGAACTGACTTCCAAGTACGTTTGCCATAATGTTGGTGTTTGTAGGAAGTCCTCCTGTGTCTCATTTTCTCGTGCGTAGAGAATTTGGGTTTTGTCTTGAGATAAGCTTACAGATGCCCAGTTAAGAATGCATACTGACACTTGTTCTTGTGGTATAAGTGTATTTTACTGTTCAACTGTATTTTTGTGTGTTTCTTTGCTCAGGTTACTGAGAATTGGAGGGGCTTAAGCAGATACAAGGATGAAGCTGTATAGCCTAAGTGTACTTTACAAAGGAGATCCCAAAGTGCATTTACTGAAAGCTGCCTATGATGTATCATCATTTAGTTTTTTCCAGAGATCCAGGTATGTTCTGAAAACCTCAGCACGGTTACTAGAGCTTCTTCCTGTGGTATTTTCCTGACTTCCTTGAAGGACTTGAACTTGGATTGTGGTGTCCCCATTATGGTAGTTGCATGGATCTCAAAATGCTCACCTGGACAGAGGCCTATAGTTTTTTGTGCTGGTAGAAAGTGTTATCATTTCATTGCCTTTAGTCTTGTTTTTTTTAAATTCCTTCTCCATAGGAATGATACAAGGAGTTTAGGAGGCCCCTTCTGCTAATCTGAGCATAGTTTTCAGATGTGTTGTTTCCTTTCACTTGCAAGTGGAGTATAAACAGCCTTGAAATTAGCTCACCTAATTTCTTCTCAGTTGTCCTACTAACAAAGATTGTGCCGACTAATCGAATTTAACCTCTCAGGAGTGAGATGGAAAGCCATCTTATGAAAAAAATTGAAGATTCTTAGATCTAGAAAAGAAAAATTGCTACAAAGTCAAAATCCACTTTTCTTTGTTCATCATTTGTAATAGGATTACTTCCCTGTGTACTGAAATGCTCAATCTTCTCAGAAAAGAACATTCAAAACACTTGAGTAAGCTTCCTTTAATAGTTGGGATCGATGTACTACTGCTTGAGCTTTGAACTGACATCAGAATAATTGCTAGTTGGGACTGACTGGATGGTCCTATTTGTTGGGAGGCTGGTGGTCATTTTTGTGAAAAAACTATCTTTCTACTAGGACCCAGTAAAATCTTGAAAGGAAAACCATGTGTAAATTAAGGAACATCATTTGCTCTGCAGATCTCTTCTTACTAGTTATTGTGTTATAGGGAGTTCATAATTCAGTTGATTATTTTTTTTTGGGAATCTGAAGGCTTCCAAATCCAGTGTGGTGCCGTAGTTAGAGTGTTGGACTAGTATCTGGGAGACCCAGGTTTGAATCCCCACTTGTGCCATGGAATCCCCACCCGTACCTTGGACCAGTCGCACACGCTCAGCCTAACCTACCTCACAGTGTTGTTTTGAGGATAAAATGGGGGAGAGGAGAAGGATGCAAGCCACTTCAGGTCCCCATTGGGGAGAAAGAAGGGGTATAAATGGATTTTAAAAAAAATCTGTGGGGAACTTTACTAAGTAAACTTCAAGGAATTACATTTCTCGTTTCTCCCCCCCCCCCCCCCCCGCCCAGTGTTCAGGAATTCATGACCTTCACAAGTCAACTGATAGTAGAGCGTTCAGACCTAGGCAGCAGAGCTTCTGTAAAGGAACAAGGTAAGAGTATGCAGAAATAAGCAATGACTATAAGAGCATAGCCTTTACTGAAATTGCTAGAGTTAGGCCTTGGGAGTTAAGAGGTTTATACTGCATCTATCTTCCACGTAACATCCGAACATATTGTCTTGTGCAATAAATGTTTTACTTCTTGTTTAATTAATTTTTTTCCCCTTTAGGCAAGAGGGTTTTGAAACCTCCCTTAAAAGCATCTAATAAGAAATGGCTTCTGCTAAGCTGGTCCACCGAAAGGCTGTTAATTGGCATAGGAAAATATCACACACTGATATGAGCTGGAATGGCTCCATTCATCCTTTTCATATTTGTCTTTAAATGCCCTAAGCAAATGGTTAAAGTAGCAACTGAGGCAAGAGGATCCTAGACTTATCCAGATGGAATTTCAGCTCAGCCTTCCCCAGTGGAAAACTGAACAGTGGCAGAAACCTGCCTGACAACAAACCACATTCCTGCAGTTTTCTTACTGCCCCAGTGAAGCACCAGCTCAGACCCTGAATTGGCTTTGTTTTTCCACAGTAGCAAGTCCATTCTACTTGATTTTTCCCCCCTGCCCATTGTACTCATTGTACTGTTCTGTATATATTTGTACTAGTCTTCTGGAAACATTCTGGTGCTGTTTTATCTGTTGAAAATATTAGGTGTGGGTTGTGTGTTCTTTATTTGGAATCCTGGCAGACTTTCTTTTTAAGGCCAGCTTCTAGTATCTGTGGCGAGCATCAGTATGTTGTTGAGCTGTGTCTTGTGAAATCCCAGAAGTGGGAGGGGTCTAGGCAGAGCTGCTTGGGATCAGGGGTGTTTTCCTACAGTGTCCTGTGCTGATCCTTATTACTCTCCTATAGCATCATGCCTCAGTATTTCCCATCTTCTCTTGCCCTGGTGCTCTGAAAAATGTATTCAGTTGTGCCCTGGAGGATGTCTATTCCTGACTGTATGGTGCTTTAGGAAAGACTTGTGTTATAGTCTAGCTCTGCATTTCCCCCCGCCCCACCCCAAGTATTCACACTGGTATATAATTGATTTTTATGGAGGTTCTGCATTGCTGATCTTAAGGGGCTGATTTTGTGTTGGGCATTGTACAGTGTCATGGGTGTAGAATTCTTCCTACTTTAGTCCCACGGGGTTTGTGTGTGTGTCCATTCCACAGTGAAGGAATGGCATAGCCCTATTTTTGTTTTGTAGCTGACGTGCAGCTGAGATGTTATTAAATCTAGAATCACTTATCCAGAATAGGTGAATCTGACAGTGCAAGCTGAACTGTGGTTCCAGATGAACTCGTCATTTCGACTGCCTTCTCATGCAAGCACTAAGCAATTTTGCATTTTCTTTTTGCTTCAGAGTACCTCTGTCATGTTTATGTGCGCAATGATGGGTTGGCTGGAGTGGTGATTGCAGACAATGAATACCCACCACGGGTCTGCTTCACCTTGTTGGATAAGGTAAGCACAAGTTCCTACCATGAAGGTAGACATTGCAGTAGGCGATAGACGGTCTAATGTGCTTTTGGCCGTGAAGCCTTTACCTTACTTGCACTTAAAGCCTTGTCTTAAGCCTTTGAGGGCCTTTGACTTCCAACAAGAATAGTTTCTCTACCATTTCCTTTAAACCAAGCCATTTATTAATTGTATTCTGGCTTGCTTTGAAGGAGCTCAGGGCAGCATATGTGGGGTTTCTGGGACGTTTTCTGTCTGCATATTGGCCAGGGTTGGACCTACATAGCTTGTGAAGTGGAACTGCATTAGTTCTCTTAGTTTGGTAGACTTCTTTTCTTTTAAAGCACAAAAGCAGACACTCTTGTCTTGATTTGTTACTAAGGGGGTTGTTTAGACCTATAACTATCTGTACATTTTACCGATAGATTTAATTGGGAAGGTAGAAGCCCTCATAGAGAACAAATAAAGAGGAACTGGATGGGAGTTGTCTGTGTTTGTAACTGGTGATAGTGCATACCAGAATTACCCAGCTGTCTTTTTGTCTTTCAGAGCAATCCTAAGCAGAGTTACAGCTTTCTAAGCTCATTGACTTCTGTGGAATTAGAAGGACTTAATTCTATTTAGGATTGCACTGATATTAGGATTATGGCCATAAAATCACCATAGTTACATGGTTGTTTGTTCTCGGTTAGTGTTTGCCAATTCTGTTTAATCTAAGAAGGTGTTTGTGGGATAAAAGGTTTTCCCTTCATGTGCAGAACTTCTGCTGTTACCTTGCGTTATAGGTGCTAGATGAGTTCTCCAGGCAAGTTAACAGAATAGACTGGCCCTCTGGATCCCCAATGACAATAAACTACACAGCTCTGGACAGTTACCTTAGTAAATACCAGGTATGGGCTGATCTTTAATTTTGCAGGTGAAGGAAGTGGAATGGGGGTAGGGTTCTCCAGCAGACTGCAGGGTTGGCTTACTCGCCTAATTTCTTTCCACATTTTTTTCATTAAAAACTGCTACAAATTCTATAAGGCACTGAGTGTGTTGTTGGTCTTGTGAAATTGACACTTGATTTCTTTAATTTGAATTTTGTCTTCATACTTTTTGGTACATGGGACTTTTTTTGTACTACTTCTTCTGTAAGATGAGTTTTATCGAGGCCTGGTATGCATGGCTCTGCCAATAACCTCAGCCCCAATTACTTTCTTACCTCTTATCTTTCCTGTACTGTGTAAGAAGAACCTGCTTTCTGGGAAGAATTAAGAAGAATAGGGGGGAGAATATGTATTTTATCAGGCCCACCAAGCTTTGTCTAGCTTGGAAGAACAGTCCACTTTCTTCATTAGAATATTATGCAAAGAAGATCCTTCTAACAACCGTCTCCAGAATCTTGGCAACAGACGCAAAGTAAAATGCTTTACTCTCTTTCAGAATCCCCGTGACGCTGATGCAATGACAAAAGTACAAGCAGAGCTGGATGAGACCAAAATCATCTTGGTAAGGGCCACAACCTGGAGCCTTGCAATGTTTATGCTTTTTAATCTGGGGCATAATTTTGGCATGGGGGGGGGCGTATTCTCGGACAGGTAGCTTTAATATGTGAACGGAGTGTCTGAAGAATAAAAGGAGATGAACACAATGTATATTTTAAACACATATGGAAACTTGGCCTGGGAGACTTTGTTACGGCCTCTTAAGCTAGGTACACCTAGAACACACTGCCTGTGGTTCTCAGTAACACTTCAGACAATGGCAGGAAAACATATGTTGTAATGGAGAAGGTGTACAACATTAGTGTTTGTTGTCATCCGTTTAGAAGTGCTTTTTCACAAGACTCTAAATGCTGTAAAACCATTTCCCTCTTTGGATGGAAGTACATGTATGGGTCTGTGTGTGTCTGTTCATCCTGGGTTTCTTTTGACAGGAGTGGCAGGTTCCCAAACCAGTCTTTTAATAGCCACCTGTCATTCTGCAATGTGAGCCCTGAGTTGAAAACATGATGCATGCAGGGGGAATTAGGTCATGACTACTATCATGGCCATGGAACACCTCTCTTTAAAACAACAACAAAAAAAAATGTCATGAATATCTGAATTCATCACTAATAAAGTTTCTTGTATTGTGGAGGAGTGTTTTGCTTTGTCCTGCCCCAGAGGTGTTTCGTCGCCTGTAAGGCCTTCTTTGTGATGAAGTGTGCACTTCCTATCGAGATGAGCAGATACTTTAATGAACTAAGGCTGCTGTTTTAATCCTCCTTTGTATTGGCCAATCCAGGCAGAATGCTGAGAGCTGGGGACAAAGCTGTGTTATAAGCATTCTCCAACTAGGGGGCAGCAGAGTGAAAAAGAATATTTACTTACTATAAAAAGATAATTTAGTAAGGCAGCGGCAAAGTTTAGCAATCTGAGGAACCCTACTGGGATTTTAATTATTTTTTTGTGTGGACCTATCTGAGCTCCTGCCCTTCAAAAGAGGGGGAAGTTGATGCTGTCCCCTCCCTCTGAGGTAGAGAGTCCCTGCCCCTATTCCTAGAAAACTGAGGGGGATCAGTTTTCACATTAACCAGGAAGGCAAGATTCAGGTAGGGTAGCCATATTGGTCTGAAGCAGCAGAACAAAGTTTGAGTCCAGTGGTGACTTAAGATGTCTGAAGAAGCGTGCATGCACATGAAAGTTTATACCCAGAATAAAGCTTTGTTGGTCTTAAAGATGCCACTGGGCTCAAAGATTGTTCAGGAAGGCAGGAGAAGAGCTCACCCTCTGTCCTTTCAGCTCAGCCGATACCTAACTTCCCGTCAGATGATCTTTCAGTAAGATTAAATACTGATACTGATTTCAGTGTAAAATAATTAAATCCCACTTGGAATGTCTCCCCCCTGTATGTGTCTGTGTGTGTCTGTTCATCCTGGGTTTCTTTTGACAGGAGTGGCAGGTTCCCCAAACAGTCTTTTAATAGCCACCTGTCATTCTGCAATGTGAGCCCTGAGTTGAAAACATGATGCATGCAGGGGGAATTAGGTCATGACTACTACCATGGCCCATGGAACACCTCTCTTTAAAACAACAACAAAAAAAAATGTCATGAATATCTGAATTCATCACTAATAAAGTTTCTTGTATTGTGGAGGAGTGTTTTGCTTTGTCCTGCCCCAGAGGTGTTTCGTCGCCTGTAAGGCCTTCTTTGTGATGAAGTGTGCACTTCCTATCGAGATGAGCAGATACTTTAATGAACTAAGGCTGCTGTTTTAATCCTCCTTTGTATTGGCCAATCCAGGCAGAATGCTGAGAGCTGGGGACAAAGCTGTGTTATAAGCATTCTCCAACTAGGGGGCAGCAGAGTGAAAAAGAATATTTACTTACTATAAAAAGATAATTTAGTAAGGCAGCGGCAAAGTTTAGCAATCTGAGGAACCCTACTGGGATTTTAATTTTTTTTTTTTGTGGACCTATCTGAGCTCCTGCCCTTCAAAAGAGGGGAAAGTTGATGCTGCCCTCTCTCTCTGAGGTAGAGAGTCCCTGCCCCTATTCCTAGAAAACTGAGGGGGATCAGTTTTCACATTAACCAGGTAGGCAAGATTCAAGTGGGGTAGCCATATTGGTTTGAAGCAGCAGAACAAAGTTTGAGTCCAGTGGTGACTTAAGATGTCTGAAGAAGATGTCAGAATAAAGCTTTGTTGGTCTTTAAAGATGCCACTGGGCTCAAAGTTTGTTCAGGTCGGCAGGAGAAGAGCTCACTCTCTGTCCTTTCAAAGGCCTGTCAGACCTCAGCTCAGCCGATACCCAACTTCCCGTTAGATGATCTTTCAGTAAGATTAAATACTGATACTGATTTCAGTGTAAAATAATTAAATCCCACTTGGAATGTCTCCCCCCCCCCTCAGTATAAACAGTGTTTGTAAATGGTATATCCAACTTGGAATGTCCCCCCCCCCGTATAAACAGTGTTTGTAAATGGTATATCTGGCAGTATAAAAGCTGTCTCCAGTTAAAATCCATGAATGGCTTAACTGAATAAAATGAATGTTGCTTGGTATGTAGAAGGTGCTTCAGTACATGCCAGGCACATACAGCTGGTGACTGTGCGACAGCTGGGTCTGTGCAGAGTGCAAAAAGTTAGGTCACTGACCTTTTGGGAAAAAAAGGAAATTGTGTTTTCCAGGCTTCTAAATCAGGCCGTGCTCATTACCTTTATATTAAAGTAAAGCAGAGGTGTCGTGGAAGAGGGGGCTAGAAAGTAAGGCTCAGGGGAATTTTGTGATGATGGTATACTTGCTGCCTGCAGCTGGGCTTATGGAGTTGTTGGTGGCATAACATGCTCCTCCTTTTGGCTTTTCTCACTTAGCACAATACCATGGAGTCTTTGTTAGAACGAGGAGAGAAGCTGGATGACTTGGTGTCCAAATCAGAGGTCCTTGGAACTCAGTCAAAAGCCTTCTACAAAACTGTAAGTCCATTCAGGCCAGCACTCCAGCTCTCCTGTAACATCAGTTTCTTTTTGTCTCTCCAGCTGAGTATTTTGAGTCAGTGAGAGTATGGGTCTTTCTAAGGCAACGAACAGTGGCCATGTGTTGTCTGGGAGAGGTGCCACGAAATGCCTGAAAGACTGGGGAGAACTCATGAGGTGCTGAAGTGTAATACTCTGCCTTCTAGGTTAATGTTGAGTTCCCTTGCTGGCCCTGCAAACAGATTTCAGTTTATGTGACAATTGTATGGCAGAGTTCTTCCAAATATGCAAGGCTGTCTTGCCACAGTAGGGCCCCGGTTACACGGCAAGGTTGCCGCGGGAGAGGCACGGATGGTGGGCGGATTATCCGGGCACGATCACACCCCAACATCTGGGAAGTGGCGCGCACCCGTGGCTTACCGCTGAAAATGTGCGTTAAGGAACTAGTACCTCCAAAGTACTAGTAAACATTTGCCACAGGCTGCCTCCAGACTCCCATGGTGTGATTGCGCCGGCGTGCGGCATTCCCCTCCAGTCCCTCGTTTACCCGCCAGCACCGAGGGAAGGACACGTGGTGTGCCGCCGGCGCGTCTGATCGCGTAATCGCGGATCAAACTGCGCTGGGGCAATTAGCCACGCCTCCCCCCCGCGATATCTGGCCTGTGTGACTGGGGCCTAGGTTACTCTAAACTCAAAGGGTAGTGAAACACGAATGGCTGTTGTATTCTGCTGAAATGCAATGCTTTGCTCTGGCTTCGTGTTAGCATTTTGGGTTCCATTAGAGTATTGAATGTATTCTTTCCTACCGCTTGAAAAAAATGCTGTCTCCAAATTACCACATTGTATGTGGGATAATGGCTTTTGGACCCAGGCATTTCATTTGAGTAGCAGGTAGTGCTCAGTTCGCACCCAGAATTCCTTGCAACTCACAGTTTTAGGAGGAGGAGAATTCATGGCATAGACCATTTTAATTTTTTTTAATACGGCAACTGGCATAATAAATGGGAGGTAGCCACCCAGCTTTTTTGCTGGAGGTGAAATGGCAGGATATTCATATATCTTAAAGACAAGAATTTGTTGATGGTGCCAGAAAAAAGCGTGTAAAAAGCTTGTAAACAAAGTTTCATAACTGTTCTATTTGGACCGAGTACAACCTGGAGATAGAAACAGACTATGGAAGGAAACACCTTGGTCACGTTGGCCTGTCGCATTAGCATTAGGCTTGCCGTGGCTGCTCTTGTATGACCTCTGCCATGTGGGAGCTGCTGTTCCTTCCCATCCTGCTTAGTGCTCAGGATGGGACTTCTGAGGACTTGACTTGTTAACCTGTAAATGGAAAGCCTCTCACTGTGTGTGTGCTTTTTTTTTGAAATCCTCTTAAGGCGCGAAAGCAGAACTCATGCTGTGAAATCATGTGACCCTGTCAGCTGTGTCCCACCTTCTGCTCTGGACTATCAGGCCTTCACTCACATTCAGCACTCCGGAAGAGAGGCAGCGAGAAGATGTATCCCAAAACTACCTACGATGGCAATCCTTGTTTCCAGCGTTAGCCCCTTTAGCCAGACTGGATGCCTGGAATGGGACACAGTGTTGTGGTTCATGAACTTAAACAATCTTTATTCCCCCCCCTCCCTTGGGAAGAAGACATTTTGGACTCCAAGATTTCTCTGTTATGGGAGTGAGCATAATTGTATTTTCCCCCACTAGTCTGAAGGGGCGCCGGTGGTTCCGGCAGTCTGTTTGGCAGTCACTGTAGGACTGTGTGGGGTTCCTTTGCCCTGCTTCTTTCTGAAACCTGCAATTGGCTGTGGACTTGTTCTGTATTGATTGCTGTTTGCTCATGTAACAGTAGGAGAACCATCCTGAAGGGCTGCAAGCTAGTCCCGAATCTTGAGTTTCAGGTCTCTGTGCTACACCTGGTACCAATGAGGACCCTTTGGTCTAGTTACGGAGGCAAGGCAGAAACCTTGTCAGTCTGTCACCTCATTCAAAGTCACTCTGAGTCCCTCTGTTGACTGACATGCTCGGGTGAGAGACCTGGGGTGGCCTGAGAACTGGTGCTGCTTTATTAAACGAGCAGAGGGGCTCCGTGGGGGTGGGGGAAAGGGTTCGTCTGAGTGAATTTGGACTTGTGAAACGGCTTGAAATTCTTTCTTGGCTGAAGATGGGAAGCTCTTCCTGTGCTGGGACTGTGTTTGCCAACACGAGAGGTACCAGTTGGTTGATGGGTTTTCACAACCTATTCTACTGCGCTTTGTCCAGTACAGGATTTTATTTAGAAAGGCACAATGCTCTGCAGCTCCACCTGGAAACGTGCACCTCACAACTGATTTGAGGAGGGCCTACCCGTGGATTCTAGTTGGTGGCTTGTGTTGCTTTTGCCTGGTTATCCTCCTGCACTGGCACTGTTGTGTTATGGCCACTGTTTGGTAGTGCCTGTGCCATAGTATTGACCTGTAGCCATTTGTCGATGGCATTTGTGCTGATATCCAGAAGCATCATCTGCTGCTCTCCGCTAGGAGCTGTGCCAGAGCTCTGTGAAGTTTGACCCATCTTAGCCTCTGACGTTGTGTGACTTGATGTTGTCTTGTGATGTTCTTAGCTGGCCCTACATGTCTCCTTCCTGGAGAGTTTGTCCCTGCCTGCTAGTTTTGTGTAAGTAGTAGATGTTGTTGTTAGCACCCTTCCTTCTATCAGCGATGCCCGAGTTCTGAGGCCCGCTCTGTCATGGGAGGCAAGGATACTGTTCTGCAGTTGAATTTTCCCCTCTAATTTAACCTGTTCCCATTGCAGCAAGGTTAGGTGAGAGATACGATGCTTCAAATAGATTTGTGGCTGGCAGGTGACCTGATGAAAGAGAAGCGGTGGTAAGCAGGGCTGCATTGTTGTAAGTCAACGGGATTGTGGATGGGCCGGCACAAGACTCTTATATCAGACAGGGTATTCCTCTCCCCACCCCCAGGAACAGCCAGCATTCATCTGAATAGTTGGGGTGGTCACTGAAAACGAGGGAGAGGGGAGGTGTCCTTGTGCCATCCTACGAAAAAGCTGTCCTTAAATGTCAATGGCAGATGCCGTCTGTCTGGGCAAAGCAGAAGCTTAGTGATTGAACTGTAAGGAAGAATGCCAGCCTGGCCTTCATTCTCTTCGTTCACACTTTAAAGGTGTACAGTGGTTTTTTGCTTTTGTGACCTGTTTTGACTGCCTTCAATTCTTACAACTAACCAGCTACCGAACTGCAAACCTCTTACTACTTAATCACCTGCTGATAAAAACATCAGCACTGAGCCCAGGGCTCTGCAAGCATGAAGCAGGCTGAGCAGCCTAGAGCTTTAATAAGCTTCTGTTTATCTTAGATGGCCTGGGGGGGAGTAGGTCGTGGGACTTTGGCAGCTTGGCTGCATTGATGTGCTCTCCGTGGCCATTCTTTTTAGGGAAAGGGGTTGGGTCAAAGGTTGCACCAAAGGTAGTCTCTGCTTGAACTGGCACATACGGTTGTATTGGTAAGAAGCAGTGCAACATCTCTCTTGATACCAGTGTTTGATTGCCTTAATTTTTCTTTCTCCCCTCTCTGCTTCAGATCTAGGCCCAGGGCTGTCATGTTTTTCTGTAAAGCCATCTTCTGTTGTAGCCAGTTTAGTTTCTGGGCTGTTGCTGGGGCTTTGATCCTAACAAGCATTCCTAACAGAGAGGGGTAGGTAGAGAACTGCTATGAGTTCTGTGTTCCTTGCTTACTTTGGAAGAAAGCTATTCCTCCCACTCAGCATTCTTTGAATGAAAACTGGACTTTCCCAGAGAAGTAAAGAGCAAACTGGTTTAGTTTCTGTTCTTGGCCCCCTATATTAATGTGCTCATATCTAATCCTGTTCTCTTTCTAACCGGAAAGCTTTTACTTAAAGACTGTATTTTAATAAATATTGCCTAACTTTTTGTATATGTACTGGTTACTGGATTACATCTAAATGGATAAAGTTGTTCACTTTTGATGGTTCAAAAAAAATGACTGTGTCTCATGTTATCTGTGCAAGAAGACTTACACAGGCACAGCAATGTGTTGTAATGACAGACAAGGAGGAGTGAGAGGTGGGTTCAATTCTGTGCTTGGCCGTGAAGCTCACTGGGTGACCTTGGGCCACTCAGTCATGCGCTCTGTCTAACCCGCCTCACACATAAAACAGGAGGAGCGAGAACCATGGATGCTACCCCTGAGCTCACTGGGTGAAGATAATGTGATATTCAAAGACATGTAGTTCTTGATATTCTTTATGTCATAAAGTCAAGAAAATTTGTTCAATCAATCTGAAGTTCGGCAGGTGGAAAGGCTGCAATGGGGTTAAATTTCACCAAAAAACAACCCACCAGACTTAAAACGGCTGAGTTTTGCACATACCAGGAAGAAATATTGTACATTGGCTGGTGGAGAACTTCTTGATTATATTTGATCACTTAATACTTCCTCTTTATGAAAGAATGTAGACATTATATAATGTACTAGATGTTATGTGGCCTTTATTACAAAAAAGATTTGTATATCCTTTGTTGTGTATAAAATCAGGCCTGTTTCTTTTTGAAATTTGAGAGGGATGGGCTTTAGTTGAAAAATACAGCCCTTGGTAATTCCATTCTAATTAGTGTAAATCAGGTACTTACAGCTGGAAGTAGTTCATTTTTTTGTTTCAAAAAGCAACATTTCATTCCTTCTGATATTTTTGTGTACAAATAAATGACTCCCCCCCCCCTTTTGCACTATCTTGCTACATCCTAATTATAGTTTAAAAAACCCCAACTGTTGGTTGCTGTCAGACACGCTAAGGTGAGCTGACTCTTTAAACACAAATGAAAAGGGTAAATTTTACCTCCCTTTCCAACCCAGCAGAGAGGATTCATGTAATTTATTTTTTGTTCTCAAGAAGAGATTATACAATTAAAATCCCACGTAAGAGAAGAAGAGTTAAGACAGTTATCAATTCACTTATGTTTTTAGAAAAGTGGACACTGCAAGTTGAGGCTGCCACCTTAGGTTGATGTTGTGTGAACAGTACACCAGTTACCAAAGCCCTTTTGGGTTTGCTTGCTGGTTAAGGTCCAGGCAGCTGCGCTTTTTCTTGGTGCCAGTTCGGTTTCTCAGCTAGTTGGGGTGTACGTCTCCAAACAGGACAGTTTGGTGTAGTGGTTAAGTGCATGGACTCTAATCTGGGAGAACTGGGTTTGATTCCCCACTCCTCCACTTGCACCTGCTGATATGACCTTGGGTCAGTCACAAGCTCTGGCACAGCTGTCCTTGAAAAAGAGCAGTTTGTGTCAGAGTTCTCTTAGCCCCACCCACCTCACAGGGTGTCTGTTGTGGGGAAGGGAAGGGAAAGGAGTTTGTAAGCCGCTCTGAGACTCCAAGTGAAGGGCGGGGTATAAATCCAATCTCTTCTTCTTCATGCTATATAAATGTTTCACACAAATGTCATTGGTGGAAAGTGCTGTCAGTTCACAGCTGACTTCTGGCAACCTTGTAGGGTTTCCAAGGCAGGAGACATTCAGAGTGCCCCCTTGCACTTGCTTGGTGGTCTCCCATATACCAATCACGGCCGACCCTGCTTAGTTTCCAAGATTTGATGAGCTCATGTCAAGCCTGGGCCATCCAGGTCAGGCTGCAGATTTAATTACATGGGGAAAAAGAATTCCCATTGAAAGTAATGGACATAACACCAATGCCAATTACGTGGAAAGACCTAAAGGGGGGAGGGTAGCTGTGTTATGCGTCAGTGGCAACTAACCACAAAGAGGCAAATGTATAACTTCAGTTTTAATTAAAAAGGTGGTGTAAGAAAATCTAAGTTGTAACCCATCAAAGGGCTTCAGCTGTCAATGCTTGATTTGTCCTGTTTTTTTATCCCATGTTGGCAAGATGCCCTGCTTTGGAGGCTGTCACACCATCTTCTGTGCCTGTATTCAGGAGTAGTGACATCTGACTTGCAAATCTGATACCTTGGGGAAGGAGGTAGTT
This sequence comes from Gekko japonicus, assembly GCF_001447785.1. Lineage (NCBI taxonomy): Eukaryota > Metazoa > Chordata > Lepidosauria > Squamata > Gekkonidae > Gekko > Gekko japonicus. Next base: position 199,356 of record NW_015171527.1, on the reverse strand, counting down.
CTGTTTAGCAGACTGGTGATTCTGCTGGCCAATACTCACGAGAGACTTGCCGCAGGGCTCCAGCTGCCCCTTGCTTGTCAGCCTTGTGGTGTAGGGTACAGGAGATCCTTCCCCTGTGACATTAGAGCAGACTAGACAGTAATACCAATTATGGCGCAGGGATGGAGAGTCACCCTCATAGCCCATCAGAGAGTCCTTCTGCTGCGTGAAGTGCTCATAGGGCTGTCATGGTATGTTGGCTCCTAAAATGGCTCAGTGTGAATCGTGTGTTCCCTTGGGTGCTGTTAGTAAAAGTTGTTCAGTATTGATGGGATGGAAGTAACAACTGCAGGAAACGAACACTGTCCCCTGCCATGGTTATTACAGTAGTGGGCACATGCAAGACATTGGGCACTTTCACATGTGCTGAATAATGCACTTTCAGTCCAGTTTGCAACTGGATTTTAGTGTGTGAAAGAAAAGTTCACTTGCAAATGATTGCTGAGGTTCACTATTCAGCATGTGTGCAAGTGCCCATAATAAGACACATTCAGTGGTAGCCCTGGAAGTGGAGGAAATTTGTGCTGAGGTCCAGTCCTGAAAGAGCAAGATGTGTTCCTGTGTACAGGGTGGCGGTGTGCAAAGCTGAAGATTCCATTAATCTTATTGACTTCTGCCACTATGTTGTTTAGTGTAGGATGACCAGAGGGAAAGGATGACAGTGGTCCTATCCCTTCAGAATACATATAGGAGGATTTTGGCAGATGCAGCTTGGCATGTAGAAAAAAAGAAATCTTGCACTTGTAGAAATTCCCCCTGCCAGTGCCTAACTCTCACTGCTACTCCCCCCACCTTGAGAATCAGCAAGTAAGCATTTCCTTTTTAAAATACCCTGTAACCAGAGCTTTCTTGCCTCCATCTTCAGTGGCTATCAACCTAGCAACGTTCTTTGCTCGAAGTACCTTGAAAGGCTGATTGCACAGCTTTCCATAGTTGGACAAGGCCAGACTGAACAGGTGCATGGCTTCGAAAAAGGGGCTGTCTGCTGTGCCTTCCTTTGAGATTTCATCTAAAAGGACCCCTGTTGGTTGGATTGGATGTGCAGGAATGTGATCAAGAAGGAACCAAAGCTACTTTTTTTGTCCCTGTTTTGTTTTGTTTTTTATTTGCAGTTTCCCGAGACAAAAACAAAGTCGGAATCATCTTTACACTTACAAGGCTCAGAAAGAAAAGACAGTGAAATGGCAAGAAAAAGAAAGGGAGAGTAAGTCAGAAAGAGGAAAAGATCCACCAGCATTCATGGGACAGACTTTAACAGCTCAGCTTTGCTTTTAGTTCTCATAGATATAGATATATATAGATTTTTTTTTCTCTTTAAAGGTCATGCAAAAGAAAATACAACCCCCCTCCCCCAATCCAAAAATACCCCCAGCAACGCACTTAGTTCCATAGTAAACAAGGTGAACACCAAAGGGGAGGAGGCCCCAGTACATTAATGTTTAATAATGAAACACCTGTTTCAACATGCGGCTTGTAATTTTTTTCATATACATGGATGTAGAGACTTTTCTCAGTATGTCTTCCAAAGAAACCATACAAGCATAGTATATTATGCCCCCAACTCTGAACTCTCACCCTCCTTGCACATTTATCCAATACCCACCTCCCCTATCTTCCAACCCCTCCCCTGGAAAAGAAATGCAGAAAAAAAAAGGTGCTCTGAGAGAAAGACCAGTCAGTCATCCTGTGTGGGCCGGCTCCACCCATCACCTCCTCCCTGGTATACAGCTGGACATTCCCCTCTTGGAGGCACACTCTCCCTCCGATGGGGAAGGGGACGAGTCACCTTGGCTTGTTTGTTAGATTCTGTTTGTGTGAATGGATGCGGAGGGATAAACTTTTGATTTGACCTTTAACCCCAGCAGTCTGCATTCTGTTCTCCTGAACACCCTCTTCCCACTGCAGAGGGCATAATGGAGTTGGGGAAGGGAAGGATGGCAGGGGTACATCGTCTCCTAAGCCTCATCTAGAAAGAGGAGCATCATTTAACACTTTCTGCACCACTCAGCTCCTGAATCCTTCTCGTCGGGTTTGGCGGTGCAGTGCAAAGCCCAGTCTCGGGACAGGGCAGGAGTAAGAGATCCAATCTCTTTAGAATAAAGTGCTTTCAATGCTGTATCAGTGCTGGTGGGACACCCACCCACCGATGCCCACCCTCTCTTCTCCCTCCCCTCTCCCCCCCCCCATTCTCCCACCCCTGCTCAGTCATTCTGGCTTGGTCCAATAGGTCCTTACATTCATTGGCCATGGGGAGTGCTGCATGAGGTGATGAGGATGTTTGAAATGTTGCTGTCTCAACCGGTCAGAATCCATCAGCTATGGTCACACACACGCCGTGCATTTCCCCTCTGAGTAGCAGAGGAGGTGATGACTCTCTCATATCCAACAATTGAATGAATGGATACGCCAAAATGTCTTCTCATTAACTTCAACAACGTAGTGGAGATATTCTTGAAGGGAACCACCCCCCTCCCCATTACTTACTCACATCTCATTGCATAGGGCAAGCGGGCAGCTCCGTAACAGTAATATACAGGACCATGTCTATTGCTCTCAAGCAGATCCTCAGAGCTGGGCTAGCAGCTCTACAAAGAGGTGCTAATGTGCAAAGACATCATTCAATCTAAGACTGGCATGAACTTTGTCTAAACCCTGAACCACGGCCAACCTCCCCTTCCCCCAAGGCACCGCTATGCTTTGAACATTACTCTCTGTGCTGTCATTTGAGCACACCAACACCTTGACACCTCATACCTTCAGAACGGAAACTTGCATTGCCAAAGGCAGAGCTGCTCATTAGTGTCTCAACACCTGCAC
>NW_015171527.1:192134-196445 GCF_001447785.1 Gekko japonicus | reverse complement strand
GAGGGTTTTTTACCCCAATTTTGCCCTCCCCACTGGGAGCTGCACATAATGTGGAATCTTTACCCTAGGACATCAACTTTTTTCAGGAATCCGAAACCAAGCACACAACCAGCCACTCTTTTTTGAACTGCACCTCATTGCTCGGGTCTGCAGACTACTAAGAAGAAAACGTGTTCCCCTATTGGTGTCTTAGATACAGTTCTTAATGTACAGATTTCACTATAAGTTGGGAGCCATCGGCAGAATAGAGATGCAGTCTCATATGTCCAGCTCTGGCTTTATGGCACTTAGATTAATGAAAAATGGCAGAGTGGATATAAATAATAAGGAGGATGGACATGCTGGTGAGCTCTGGTCTGGTTTGCTTCAGGAAGGAATGTGAAAAGTCCTCCTTATGAAAGACAGAGTGAGGAATCTCAGTGGACTGTGCGCCTGAAATTTCTGTATATTAGATAATGTCTGACAAGCATCCATGCTATCACCACGGAACTGAAACTACAAAAACACTAATGCTACTCTTAAAAGGCAGGAGCATGGAAAATAGGGCCCATGACCAAGCACTGAAGAAACAGTACTAGAACCAGCTCCTTGGGAATGTGCACAAGGAGTTGCAGCCACATACCAAGCAGAGTTTACTAGAGGGCCTCATAGGCTTTCCGCCACAGTGTGATCCTAGCTCTGATATCATGTCCTCTGAGGGACCTCGAACTGAAGTTTCTGTTCCCACCGACAAACTCAGCTGTCCACCAAAAATGTTTCTGTTTTATTTAAAAAGAAAAGAAAAAAGGCTGGTTTGGTTTCTCAGTTCCAACATTTGCGGAGCAAGAAAGAAAAAAAAACCCCGATTTCCCATCAAGCTCAACATTCCCAAAACAGGAATGCAAGTACCTCTCAAACACGAATGCATGACACCACACCTCTGCAACATACAGAAGAGCTATATTATAATTGATTTATTATCTTCCCTGATCTGATCTCTCTCAAAGGTTTGCATGGTCAGTTGTACAGATTCAAAGGTTTAAGCTGCTGCAGGTCTAGCTGATGTGAAGGAGACCTTCTGCAGAATATTGTACAGAGCTCCAGAGAATACACAGCAGCTTCCTTCACGTAGCTTCTCACATTTTCTACAGAAATTGTGAGTACAATAAAGGCATCACTGCCTGCAAACAAGTCACTTCTAGTCTGCTACCTACTATGTATACATATATCCAAAGGTGCCATGCACACAGCAGAACACAGGTAATGAAAAGTATGCAGGGTTCTTCCCTAGCAGCAGGTCTTGTGGAATGATTTTAGGGACCTCCAAAGTTTTGTGTTTCCCTCTCTTCCAGATGCATAAACCATATCAGTTTGCAATACTCCTTCCACAGCTTGCTCAGCAAACAACACCACAGAGTTAAGAATTTTTCTGATCTGGAAAGTTAAGATGCAGAGCAGGGCGAGACAAGGACAAAATTGCTGGCTTGTTGGCTCTGTTCTTATCACAGAGTTAGGTAATCAAATTTCCATATTAATAGGTGAGCAATTGGTTGTCTATGAGCTTGCAGGGTGACGGATGGAATTTTTGGAGTTGTATCAAACTAGAAGGGAGAGATACAGCTTCAAGCTTTTTTTTTTAGAGAAGTAGGAAGTAAATAGGTGAAACTTTTTACCATTGATTTATTTCCATGTGAAACAAGCTGTACCTAACCAATTTCTCTGTGTTGGACTGTTAAAGGTACAGCAACATGGTCAGTGAAGATGATGGCAACCCCATTTGCCTGTCTTACCTAAACTTGGGAGATCTGATTGATAAGGAAGAAAGCTAATGATTTATTTTGCCTATACAGAATGATTTATAACCTCTAGCTTCTAATGTCAGGGCCATTAGACCAAGAAATTGTTCTCTTAAAACAGAAGATCTTTCCATCACATATTTCCCCCAACAACTGCAAGCCAAGAAACCAGGGTGACCCACCACCTGGAAATCTAGATGAGTAACGATAGTTAATAGCAATGCCCCACATCAGACTTCTGAACTTGAGTAATCAACTTTTATTCTCCTTGGTTGGCATGAGCAATAGAACCTCTTGATTTCATTAGCTTATTTACAGTGCTATACTCAGACAGGCACGCTTTTCACTGTTAGCTGCAAGGACAGTTAGACACTAGCAATATCAATTTATTTAACTCTTATTCAACGTACACAAATATTCTGATCTCTAAATTGTTATGCAAGAACAATTTGGCATATAACCATAATGTAGGCCAGGATTCCAGTAATCTACTTAACCAGTCATTTGTTTCTGGTGACATCCGGACACTTTCAGACTCTTAGAGAAAGTGGCACAAGCCACTCATAGAACTGCTGGGTTGCTCCTTAAAAACTGATTTCCATCTTTTTAGAAGCTCCTACAAAGCAAACAGGGTGGCTTACACAAGTGATCAAAGCAGTTGCTAATGCAACATTGTGCGACCTGAGACATGGACAGCTAGGACCTCCTGCGGTGTCACTGAAAAATATTGGGGCACAACACTTTGCACTCCAGAGTCTTGGACTATGGCAGCAAGTTGTTTTGACCAGGCCATTTTCCAGGCTCTATATGCACACATAATCCTGGTTAATAGTCTCTGATGTTCTGTTCATTTGTATAGCCCTTTTCTGACCTTGTGCTGGCAACCTGGCTATACTACTTCCTCCCACTTGCGTCTTTAGTTATCAACCGGGCAATCCAGAACCCGATTATACGAGCCCTGCTTTATAAAGTCAGCATGGAACTTTCTGACTCCAATCTGGCAACATTTTTAGGACTGGAATGGATTTTTATTCTTTATCCATTTGTAGAGGCCTAAAACGTAAGACACTGGAAACAAGTAAAATGCCATTTCATTACTCAGTGTGAGATAGCTACATATTCCGAGGGAAGTACAAAATATGTTAAAGATGGAATTAAATTTCTGGTCAGAGCCAAAAGGTTAGAAATCTGTTAAGTGTACACTCTAACATCTTCATTTCAACCCTAAGTTTAGTGCAAATTGTATTATCAAATGACCTGGTAAGATGTGGGTATTTTATAGGCTGCCTGGAAACTCTGAGCACAATGAGATCTCACCATATGTTTGACTACTGGGGAGTTGCATGGGGAAGACACAGGACCACAGCAGTCATGTGTTCCCCACTGTATCCAAGATATCAAAAGAAGGGACTGATGGTGTTGGATGGAAGAGGAGTTATGGAAGCATGATCTTCAGGCATTTTCTCCTCTCCCACTCTTCTTCTGCTCTAGCCCCTTGCTGGAGACGAGTGAAATGGGAAGCTTTCAATAGTTATTCAAAACTGTGTTTCCTTCCAGGTGGAAGAGCATCCAGTTCACTGCCAGTGCCCCAATCTTAGTAGAAATAAGAATGGTATAGAAATGAGGCACGCCATTGCTTATTCTTGCCTGCCAGTGTGGCATTCGTTATATTTACTAAAGAGCGAAAGAGGAATTCCAGTTTTGAATCCGTCACCACTGGCTCTTGCCAAGAAAACATGGTCTTTGGGGATGGCATCGCGGAAGACTATCCCCTGAGAAATGGTCTGAGATGATCCTGGGGATCAGCAACTGCCTCCCAGATGGTAATAATGGAACAGTGTTTAATTTAGGGAGCCGGCTACTGCCTCCTCCACGTACAACATTCACAGAGATTACTGTGATATAGTAATCTTTATGTGCAGAACAATCATCAAGCACGCTGAAACATCTCCAGGGGATTAATGTCACTATACTACTGCAACACCACGATCCCAACCTTGTCTACAAATTACTAGTCGTAAGAAATCTGTAAGTTCCTTCGGTAATGCACTCAGTTGCCCATGAGATACAGAGATTGCATGGGATGGGTCTGACATTCAAGTTAAGTCTTCGTTCTGTACACTGTCCATGTTACCTCATGCTCTCTTTTCACTGGCCAGAAAGAACAGGAAGTCTGTCACTGAAAACATTCTTCCTAGTGTTGGTGTCTGCAATGACAGTTACTGCCTTGGCTCTGTGCTGGTACTTCACACTCCTGGGCAGATCTTGCTATTCCACAGTGACTAGCAGTGATCAGAATGAGAAGCACAATCATTTCCTTAGAACACAAAGCTGATGGATGGGTGGCATGCTCACTGAAAGCTCCTTGTTCTTATACAGCCATTTGTGTGGATCATGAAGACACCCTTGGCTGAGGGTCTGTTTCTGGCAGCAATCTTTGTTGCATTCCCCCCCTCCCCCCAATTCTGGTTTGCTTCCTTACCAGCCTTCTTGAGTTCCTTGAACACACACTCCCTGCTCTTGAGATTTTAGGTCC
>NW_015171527.1:186688-192076 GCF_001447785.1 Gekko japonicus | reverse complement strand
CACAAACAGCTGAAGTTGTGCAAATGCAGGGACATCACCCAACTTAAAAGTCATCATTTAAGCATCAGACTCAGGAAAATTCACTTCTGAATGTTCTGATTTTGGGCTACCCAAACTTAACACCCCAAGCGCTGGCAATCACATTTCACCAATTAGTCCCCTTCTACTAAGAAGCAGGAATGCCTTCCAAATGTTTATGAGCTGAAGCCACCTCTCAGTGGGTTCTAAAGTTCTGAAGACCCTAAAGCAATTATAGCTTTCCTGCTGCTTTGACATTTCAAATAAGTCCTATCGAACACATTAGATGTGGAAACATAAATCCAAAGGTGTCACTCTTCCACTTACAATCATAAGCCTACTTCCAGGGCTCTTCCTTGGTTCCAAATTCTTTTTGAGCTTTCAAGGGGAGACAGGAGAGCTATTTACACTTCTGAGAGTTCCTCTGGGATGGCCGCTGCACTCCTCTATCTATTTTCCTGTCCGAAGCTCATACCCATTCTGCAAAGTACTGATGGCTAACTGAGGACTAGGCAGGGTTCATAAACACAAACATTGCTGAAGTGGTAGTTACACAGAACTATTTCCCCACCAGGTAAGCAAAGTCTGGGCATATGCTAATGAACCGGTTCTCCCTGAAGTTTGAGGAAGATGGTCACTGTCTCATTTTGCACAGACACAAAGCAAGGCCATGGGTGCTAAGTGACATCAGAAGAGGTTACAGAGAAGCCCTCCCTCAAATGACCATGCCGCAACTTAAGTGAAGAAAAGCACCCTGTTCGCAGCTTTATGCTCTCCAGGCAAATATTCCAGGGCAGCCCATCCAACTATTCCAAAGTTCAGACCGAACTGCACTGTCAAAGCCTTGGAGTGACATAGCTCTAGAACATACAGGCAAGATGCCTAACTAGCAGGATGAGAGGAGACATGCCACAAACTAGTGCTGAGAAGGCATGACACTCCAGTCTCATGAACAGTCCACCAGCCTTCAGACTCTTGATCTGATGAGAAGGGTGAGAGTGTAGCTGAGGATCCTCTTCCCCTTACCTAATTCTAAATAAATAAATAAAAACAGGGCTCTTAACTGCCCACAAGGCTTCCCTCGGTTGTTTCTGATATTTACCACTTTCTGCAGGCCCTCTATACCACGCCACTTGGCGGGATTCTTAGGCAATCCTTTAACTACCACCCAATTCATTTAGCTCTGCTATTCCCTACAAGAATGCACTCAATAACGTGAACAGTGGCTTGATGAATAACTCCACATCTATCAAAGAACTGAGCTTGCAGACACTGAGCAGGGGTAGGAGGAAGCAGCGGGCGTTTCTCCAGCCACGCGACAAGGCATTTCAGACACCCCCAACTCGTCTTCCTTGTGGCCACGGATAAGGCCCAGGGGACCAGCCAAAGCCACTCACCAACCTAGAGCAGTGATTGGACAGTGAGATGCTGAGCAGAGGGGTCTCCTGTGTGAATGGGTATGAAGAGGTGGGTGAAAAGTGTCAGGGAGACCAAAGAGGAAGGGGATCCCCTCTTTCAATACTCAGTTGCCCAGATGCTTTCCACGCTGTGTGGCGCTCTCAGCACACGTCAGCTGCTCATCGTGCAGGCACAGGAAGCGGAGGACAATGGCTCATAGCTTGTCTTCCTTTGGGAGCAAATAAATGGGGCTGAGATTGCTGGCTCAGCTCCACAACATTTGGTACACTGGTATCTGTTCGCACTGGCTCTGTGTGTGGCTCAATAGAAACCCTTCCAGCTCTCTCTGCTAAGGCTTGGTCCATTTGACGAGACAGTCCCCCTTCAACAGTACAGATCCCATGAGGCTGTCGGCAGAGTCTGATTCTGCAGCTAGAGCTACCTGAAGGGGCTGGCTTCCTCTCTCCCCCACAGAGATCCTCCCCCCTGGTTTCTTTGCCGATCAACTCCTTCTCTTCACAAGTGAGTTTACAGGCGTCAGACAGAAAGAGGGGGAGAGAGAGAAAAAGAGAGAGAATGCACAAGCTCAGCTGATCAGCCTTCCTCTTTCCAGGCTGATGAGATGTGGGAGCAGATCCTTGAGGCAGCATTGACGATCCCCCCCGTTTAAATCACTACACTTTCTGCTCAAAAGGAAAATCTAGAAGAAAATTGGACCAGGCTTTTAGGGAGCAGAACAATACCTGACGGTGAGGTATTCGTTGCTCCCTTTCCCTGGGGAGTCAGTTTCCAAGAGCTGGAAGAAGACTAGACGTTTGCAGTTCCAGCCTTTTCCTTCCTAGCTCTTCTAACTCAACTATCACTACTGTCCCAGCCAGCCTCCTTAAGTAGGGGACTCACCCCCCCCTCCTGTAACAAAGCCTCGGCGTGGGCCCAGGCACAATGACGCCACTGTTGGTAGCCCTTGATGAGAGGTCAAGGTCGGGAAAGCTTGGAAATTATGAGCGGAGAATTCAGACATTCAAAATTCCTGCAGTGAGACTGATTTGTATCTCTAAGGCTATAATTACCCTTTCATGTAAGAACCCATCCCACTGGCCATGACCAATAGCCCCCAGGCAATCCCCAGCAGTGGGTGAACACGGGAGGGGCCCCAGAAACCCAAAGGCCCCAGAAGGGGGGGGTCACCTCATATCCAAAAGAGGAACAAAATAAATTAAAAAGTAAGTCTGAATAATTATAATCATCATCAATAATAATCCACAACCACAGCTAGAGGAGAAAATAAATGGGCAGCCCGAGAGCTCGGGAGTAGCATCCTCCGCAAAAAACAAACGGTAACACAGGTCACAGACTTCCAAGCGCGAACACGACCACTGGAGAAGGCCCATGCTTTGGCAGAGAATGCGAATACTATAAAAGTTTTTTTGTGGGTTTTTAGATTTTTTTTTTCACCTAACAAACTAACACCGTTCAACACTGGGTTCGACACAGGGAGGTGGAGCCTTTTTGTTTGTTTGTTTGAAGTTGAGACATTTTTTTTTTCATTGCAACACCTGGTCACCTGAACAGCCGGACGGACGAACACAAAGAAATGGAGTCGAGGACGGGAGGTGCAGTGTGGCCACGCTGCGAGTTGGGACAGCTGGATTGGTTTGGCTGGGTTTGCTGATTTTTAAAAATTGCATTAATATGATCATTATTATCATTTTGGAATCATGTCTGGTTGGGTTTTTTTTTTCTTAGTTTTTTTTCCCTTTTTTGTTTTTTTTTGTTTTCGGGGTGTGGTTTTTTCCTTTTTTTTTTTTGCAAACACAGGCACTGAAAATGAAAGACGGGGGGATGGGGAAGGGGACACGAGCATGCGGGCACGTGCTTGTCACCGCTGCTCCCGGCTAGCGGCTCAGCTCAAATCACCGTCTCCTTCGAGATGAAACCAGAACAGCCGGCATAAGTTCTGCAAGACACAAGCGTGGAGAGAAAGATGCCGTCACTGATTGCCTGAAAAATCCAGGAGGCTCAGGGGACTCATCTGAGCCTTCTCCTACTGGGCAACGACAGCGGTTGGGCTGGTTTCCCAGTGTTTGGCAAAAGCTGACCGTTTTCAGCCTCCCTCACACACAAGCCACTCGCTTGTTCTGTATATGGGCCCCTTCTGCACTTTTCGTTGGTTGCCTGTTCTCCAACGACAGAAAAGATCTTCCACGTAGAGTGACTGGGCAAGGGCCACCTGTTGCCTAGCTTACCTTCACTGGAGTGGTGCCACTGGTGCTCCCGAGCAGTGGAAGTGGACATTCTGCCACTTGCCATCACGGCGGTGCCAGACGCGGGTCTCCTCAGACTGGCAAGTGCGAGGGCGGCCCTGCCCATCAATGTACTGCGTCAGGCGGATGTAGGCGATGCATGCGGCGTCTTCACCAATGACGTGCACGTGAGGGTTCAGGATGGTTGTGTGAATGGGCTTGTTGTTCTTAGATAACACTGGAACAGCACAAACAGGAATGTGGCCTGAGTTCATGGGGCAGAAGGTTGTTGCCGGGGGGAGGGGAATGAGCATAGGAGCAAAGAGGCGAAGAAGCCGGAGGGAAACCGGCACAAGCAACAAGACCAGACCTTTAACATCGTGACCTGGGAAATCTACTTCACCCCATCTCTGTTTATTTTAAATGTTTCAACATCCGGCCTGATGAAGAGTTCTGGTGAGCTCAAAAGCTCATACAACATTCTGTGTCAGTTTGGTTGGTCCTGTTAAAAGGCTGTATATAGATTTCCCTGTTTTTGGATTTATTTATTTTTCTGCATGGGCCAATTTGGCTGTTTACAGTTTTGTTCAGTATCCCTGTCTGAGAGCCCTGCACTACAATGCCTCCTTTTTGCTGGCCTTGCAGGACAACTCCTCTGTTGTAATGGGTGAGTGTCTAAAGGCTCTAATCAAGCTTTCTTCTCAATACGTGCACTAGTTTGCTACATGCAGGGTTGCATTCAAACATGTTGAACACCCAGTCACAAGAGGCACCCTCTCAGGAGAGTCTAGGCGGGCTCTAAGAATGAAACTGGCCGCTACGAGCCTTATGCATCTAACGCTTTTGCATGGGCACCAGGATTCAGCATAGCTACAGGTGCCTAAATCACGCGGGACGGAGGATCTTGGCACAACTCCAGATGATCCTGCTCCTTAAGATCTACCAGTGAGGTCCTGCTCAGAATACCATTGGGAGTGGATGCAGAATTAGTATCCACCAGGAGCAGGGTCTTTCTGTTGGCTCTCGAACACTAAGGAATTCCTGGAAGTCCATCTTTCTCATTTTGGAGGCAGCAGAAGAGTGGTATCTTTCGTGCTTTTGGTAGTGGAGTTTCATTTACTTAGGGAATTCCTTTTTTCTGGCTCCTATGTTTTATGGCTGCTTGTAATAGATTTGCTTTTTTAAATTTATTTCACTGGAACGTTTAGTTGAAAGATGATATGAAAGTCTTGTAAATGGAGGTGAGCATCCCCAAATGAGGCACTGGCAGTTCCCGGGGAAGGCTCAGGCACCCATTTGTCATCCTCTCCCCATAACTGAGGCAGGCTGGATTGACGGAAGAGATGGAAACCTTTTAAGGAGGAAATGAGGTCCTGGGAGAGGATGGAAACCTTTTAAGGAGGAAAGGAGTTCCTCATGTGGACAGCCTTCTAGTTTGGGAAGGAAAGGGGGTCCTGGGAGATAAATCATTTTGCTAATGGTCAGGGAAAAGCCCAAGTGTCAGGCCTGGTTTCAGTTTGGGAGAAATCACCTGGTGTTTTTCCCTTGGGGGAGGGGAGAACAACAAAGGGTGTGAACCCACAGCCAAAGTATAACAAGATGTACTCACAATTTTCAAAGTAAAATCTGTGGAAGTCCATTCCTTCCACAAGGTTGCCCAAGGCTTCCGGTTCAAATGAAGTGAGGCCTGGATCACAGATTTTTCTAGAAAAGCAGAAAACAGAGAGAT
>NW_015171527.1:78863-186464 GCF_001447785.1 Gekko japonicus | reverse complement strand
CTGGATCACAGATTTTTCTAGAAAAGCAGAAAACACAGAGATTGGCGAGATGAGCAATCTTCCTACAGGGAGAGATGAACCTATATGGTTCATCTCCCTTTCTCTGGTGTTCTGAGGATGCCCGCATAGGTCAGTGTCATGACTGAGCCATAGACAACCAGGAACTTGTTCCATTGTGTAGGTCACATTGCTCATTCTCCACGAAGGGGGGAGGGCGTGTTCTTATGCCCTGGGGTTACAGTTACTAAAGTGCTGACAGAAACTGCGGTGAGACAGCCCCCTCATTCCTTGCCACAGTTGCCTTTGTATGGAAGGACGAGCCTGGTTCAGGAATCAGTCAACTGAAGTTTGGGCGGCGGGGTGTGTGGAATCGGTTGCTAGCAAACCTCTCTCTGTGTGGTATTCTGCTGCACTCACTGAGTGTGGATATCTAGTCATGAATTGCGTTGGGCTTAAAGAAACAGCAAGTTAATATTGCAACCAGATTAATCCTACTGATGGAGGGATGCTGATGCACATCAAGCCAGATATCCAGGCTGGTTTTCCAAAGAGATCCTCTGCCCAGCTTACTCACGCATAGGCCTCAAAGTCTCCATTGTTCACAGCCTCGATCAGCTGCTCGGTTATCTTGATGATTTCCTGCTTGCGGGCTGCAAATGAAGGGACGAGGAAGAGGCAAAAGAGACAAGAAGAGGGAGAGATGATGTACAGTATCAGTGAGAGTGGGTCACATGCATGCCCAGCAGCCCTAACAGAAAGCACTACTCGGAGCCCAGCTTACACGAGCTAGCTGGCTTGGGGGACGGATGGACTTCTGCACTGTCAGGGACTTGGCTACTGAATAATCACATCAACAGCCTTTGCTGGGAAGAGATCCTAATTCCGCACGCACTTAAGCACACGGATCCCATTCACATCCCAGGAAGAGCACAGACATCCCCATCAACCCTAAAAAAACCTTAGAAGAAAAATAACAAAGGGGTACGCCCAGCTCTATCTGCCGATGGACGGCTACCCGGATTCTGCCCCTGACAGTTTGGACAGGGCTTTGGAGGCTGTGTCTTGGTGGTTACACCAGAGTCAGCTGAAATGAAATCCAATGAAGACTGAGGTCCTGTACCTGAGTCAGGGTGGGGTAGATTTGGGAAACAGGCTTCCTGTCTTCGTTGGGGTACTGCTGGTGCCAGCCCCAAGGGTGAGGAGCCTAGGAGTGACTCTGGACTCCTCACTTTCTATGGAGGCCCAGGTCACCACAGTTGCCAGGTCAGCATTTGTCATCTTCGGCAGGTCAGGCAACTGGTTCCCTACCTTTCCCCCCAGGATTTGGCTATAGTGTCCCATGCAATAGTCACTTCCAGGCTTGATTACTGTAGCTCGCTCTAAGTGGGCTTACCCTTGAATCTGATCCGGAAACGCCAGCTAGTGCAAAATGCAGTGGTGTGCCTGCTGACTGCAACGTCTGTGTGGGCATGCATTCAGCTAGTGCTATGCCAGTTGAATCGGCTACCAATTGAGTACCGGATTTGTTTCAAGGTGTTGGTATTGACCTTTAAAGTCCTATGCAGCCTGCAACCAATGTATCTAAGGGATCGTCTCTCTCCATAGGTGCTCCAGAGAGCCTTGCGCTTGGTGTACCAACATCTACCGGTTGTCCCCAGCCTAAAGAATGTCCACTTAGCCTCGGCCTGGGCTTTTTCTGGTGGAACACACAATAACAAAGGGGTACGCCCAGCTCTATCTGCCGATGGACGGCTACCCGGATTCTGCCCCTGACAGTTTGGACAGGGCTTTGGAGGCTGTGTCTTGGTGGTTACACCAGAGTCAGCTGAAATGAAATCTAACGAAGACTGAGGTCCTGTACCTGAGTCAGGGTGGGGTAGATTTGGGAAACAGGCTTCCTGTCTTCGTTGGGGTACTGCTGGTGCCAGCCCCAAGGGTGAGGAGCCTAGGAGTGACTCTGGACTCCTCACTTTCTATGGAGGCCCAGGTCACCACAGTTGCCAGGTCAGCATTTGTCATCTTCGGCAGGTCAGGCAACTGGTTCCCTACCTTTCCCCCCAGGATTTGGCTATAGTGTCCCATGCAATAGTCACTTCCAGGCTTGATAGAAAACACTGGCAGATTTCACTAGCACAATGTTCACTTCCCCACTAGCCACATACATGCCACAAAGGTCTAGCGGCTGCCCACATCCTTTCTGCAACACTGTAGGTCTGGAACACCCCTCATCTCTGTAGCCGGCACACATGGGAGATCTGGGGAGATGCAGGAATTTGCAAGGCACCCAAGCGACCCAGTTAGAGCAAGTGCGATGAATAATGCAAGGACCAAGTGGCAGAGATGGTGTCGGTGGCTTTGCCAAGGTCATCTCCTTGGAGCAGGAGCATTAGGAAACTTGTGCCCTTGCAGAGGCATCTATTTCATGCTTGCTGTGTCCTAATGTAGCCCACTCCCATCCCGAGCCCAGCCTCCCACCAGTTGTCCTTTGCCCAATACAATTTGCCTCCTGATCTTACACAGCACTGGAAAGTTGCAGAAAGACTAACAAAATGAGGAGAAGCTCAGGCAGAAAAAATCCCATTCACATCTCAGGAATTTGTGTGCCTGATGTACATCTGAGTGACAGTCTCAAAGCTCCCATCAGCTATGGTGTCACCATTATGGCTCTCTGGACATGTTTTTTTTTTTCCCCAGAGACCCTTGCGCTTGGTGGACCAACATCTACTGGTTGTCCCCAGCCTAAAGGACGTCCACTTAGCCCCGGCCTGGGCTTTTTCTGGTGGAACACACTCCCGTCGGAGATCAGGGTCCTGCGGGACCTATTACAGTTTTGCAGGGCCTGCAAAATGTTGGTGTTCTGCCAGGCCTTTGGTTGAGGTGACGGGCACCCAATTACTTGGCCTCCCTTGCTGAGATCTCCCTACTGTATCTGGCCCATATTCATGGGATTTATCACCACTCTTTAGTTTGTGGCCTAGTTGCTGCCAGTCATTTAGTATTGCTGGAGCTTTATGAATTCTATGTTTTGTATCACCTCCCATTTTAATTGTTTTAACTAATTTGTTAGAACTTGTTTTTAATGTCTTTAGAAATCCTATTGTTGTTACCCACCCTGAGCCCAGGCATATAAATCTAAATAAATAAATAAATAAATAAATAAATGGGTGATTCCACAGCTATTATAGATCAGAAAACACTGGCAGATTTCACTAGCACAATGTTCACTTCCCCACTAGCCACATACATGCCGCAAAGGTCTAGCGGCTGCCCACATCCTTTCTGCAACACTGTAGGTCTGGAACACCCCACATCTCTGTAGCCGGCACACATGGGAGATCTGGGGAGATGCAGGAATTTGCAAGGCACCCAAGCGACCCAGTTAGAGCAAGTGCGATGAATAATGCAAGGACCAAGTGGCAGAGATGGTGTCGGTGGCTTTGCCAAGGTCATCTCCTTGGAGCAGGAGCATTAGGAAACTTGTGCCCTTGCAGAGGCATCTATTTCACGCTTGCTGTGTCCTAATGTAGCCCACTACCCTTTCCCATCCCGAGCCCAGCCTCCCACCAGTTGTCCTTTGCCCAATACAATTTGCCTCCTGATCTTACACAGCACTGGAAAGTTGCAGAAAGACTAACAAAATGAGGAGAAGCTCAGGCAGAAAAAATCCCATTCACATCTCAGGAATTTGTGTGCCTGATGTACATCTGAGTGACAGTCTCAAAGCTCCCATCAGCTATGGTGTCACCATATGGCTCTCTGGACATGGGTTTTTTTTTTGGACCTTTGGCCTTCCTAAGCTGAAAAATGAAACTTGCAGTGTTTCTGAAGACTGAAACACGTTGTGTCCACTGTCAGCACTGCAAACAAGAATAACCCAACATGCTGCCTTCTTTGCTCAGGCCCGCACAACTTGTGACACAGCAAATCAAGGGCTGCCCACCAGGGGCTTGAAAACTGTTTTTGCTACCTGCCTGGGACTGCAAAAAAAATGGTGTGTCAAAACCTCTGGTGGGCTGCCATTTATCCCAGCTGGCTGTGCAGGAGTGGTAGCTTGTTCCCATTGCTAAGTAAAAAGAGGACTGGATCAAGACTGCAACTTTCACAATTGCCCATGGCTAACCTTTCATTTACTGAATGACCCATGCAATTAGATGTCTTCCTAACACCACACGTCTTAATCCTGAAATACAGAGGACTGCCGTTCTCCATTCTACACCTCCTAATTTTCATCTTCTATCTTGCTATGAAGCCCGAAATAGAGAATGTCTCTTACTTTGCGAGAGTATTAGTATCCCTGTTGTATTAGTATCTCTGTTGAACAAAGCAGTGGACATACATGTGCCAGAATGGCTTTGGTACTGTCTGTTCATATCTTGATGCCCTCCAAAATTGGGCTTTCTATATACATTCTTCCTTATTGTTCAGTCGCAGTCGAGTCCGACTCTTCACGACCCCATGGACCACATCATGCCAGGCCCTCCTGTCTTCCGTTGTGTTCTGGAATTTTCTTAATTTCATGTTTGTTGCCTCGATAACATTGTCTAACCATCTCATTCTTCCTACATCCCAGCTATTCCTTTTCAACATCTCCCCTTCACAATAAGTGAGTTCCCCCACTGGCCTTTATTTTAAAAATCCTACCCTGTTTTCTTCCAACAAATCTGAAAGCTTATGTCTGTCTCTTAACTTTGGGACTCAGCCAAATGCAACAATTCTAGAAAGAGATGCTCATCTCTCTTTTCTCCCCAAAGCTCATAAAAGTTGCCATCTATTAATTTCCCATCTTCACACAACTTTGCTCACTCTGATGTTCTCCCCACATCTCCCCAGCTTGAAATGAAAACTGATCCCAGGACGCTCACAGACCCTCCTCCTTTAGACCAACCCCTCTGTTCCCAAGCTAGAAGTAACATGAAGATCCTTCTCTGAAAAGGAAATGCAAAACAAATGAGGAAGAAAGATCCTGACAGTAGTTATAACCTAGAAGCAGCGGCCTTATGAGCTTGGAAAGAGCCCTGTCTGTCTGTGAGGATTTCTTGCCTTTGATCCGGGCTTCTCACTTCGCAAAACATCAGCTTACAGACAACGTCCAAATACAAAACAGCCACTTTGCATCAGAGGCAGGTCATGTAGATTCCCCTCTGTGATGTCATGTTTTTCAGATCTGTGCACATAAAAATCAGCTACAAAGGTGCTTCCAAATGACCTGTTAGTAGCTCCAGAACGTAGGAGTTGAGTTATTTTGGTTGAAGTGCTTTGTGAGCTCTCTTGACAAGCAGGTAGTGGTCAATGGGCAAGTCGCTCTTGGGGAAAATGTAAGGCTAGCAGAGTCACTAGCCCATGTTTACATAAGGGCAGCACATACTTCCAGAGAGCTCAAAACCAGGCCCAACCAACCCTGTCCGTGCTTAAGGTGGGATCATTCTGCAACATCTAAAAGAGGCTAAAGGAGGATTTCT
Source organism: Gekko japonicus (assembly GCF_001447785.1). Taxonomy (NCBI): domain Eukaryota; kingdom Metazoa; phylum Chordata; class Lepidosauria; order Squamata; family Gekkonidae; genus Gekko; species Gekko japonicus. Next base: position 181,005 of record NW_015171527.1, on the reverse strand, counting down.
GGAGTCATTCGTAATTTATACTGAGAAATGTGAGCATACTTTGGCCTGTATTCTCAAGTGTAAGGTGGTTTCTCAGAGAGCCCAGGTCTTGTCATCTGCCAGTGTTTGCACATGATAGGCTTTTAGTACAACCTTATTCTTCTTTATGTAGCAATATATGAGACAGTTTACGATGAAACACCACTGCACTGAACTAAATGCAATGGGATCTCCCATCCCAGAAGGCTTCCCTTAGCTATGCACATACTAAATCTTAGATGAGAGACAGGTGTGTACAAAACAGTGGTGGAAATCGTATCATCTGTGGAAATAATCTATAAATGTACACAACAAACCTGTGCCATGGTGCTCTCTTTAAGCAGAGACAGCTACTCATTACAATATGACAGCTTCCATTAGTTTTCATCTATGTTCTACCAAAGTGATGTCTATAAACCGAACTCTCTATTTCTCCCTATTAATATTCCATTCTATCCTGCCGAGGTCTGTCCTCACAGTCACTAATATAAACTAGAATTATGAACTTTTTAGGAAAAAAACATGGAAAGGGAGGGAGAGAGAGAGAGAGAGAGAGTCCTTAAACCACACTGATTGCAAGATAAAAACGCAGTTGAAACAAGTTAAGGGATAACTGATTCATCTTATGCCATCTTAAACCTGCAGAAAGTGTTGATGGCTAATGAAAGCAGGCATTATCCTGCTGCACATCTCTCCCTTATAACAGATCTCGTCTCCCAGGAAAAACAAATTCATTTTCTTTAACCTACCAGCCAAGCCGGTGCTTACCTGAGAGTTTGCCAGGCATGCCTGCATCCACTTTGAACTGAGTGCTCTCCATGTGCCCTGCTCTAACACTATCTGCATGGCATCTCAGCTCACATTCACTGGTGACTCCCTCCCTGCGAAATGTGCCAAGCTGTTATCCATCTGTAAATGAACACTGCTGCTAGGGACTCCCAGTTTCTCTGGAGGAGAAAGAGAGTTCAGGGTAGAGAAAGAAAGAGTGGACAACTTGTGACTTGCCATCTCTAGAGATGCCACCGAAATTCTCAGCCCTGCCAGTGCAACTTGAAAACTTCTGTTTCAGTCCTATTTCTCACTCACGCAAATTGAACATGTGTAAGGAGCTTTGTGCCAATTTTCTGTTGCCCTCTGCTGAACTTTTCCTGTGCAAAGCCTAAACATTAGTGGCGCATGACGGATTTTTCCTGTGCACTTTGCACCCATTTGTAATTTTTTTTGCATTATTTTGGCCTATAAATGGTATATAACTTTAAAATGACATAACGGAAACAAATGAATCAGGAATACCAGCAACAAAAAAGGATCATGACAGTTTACAAAAATTAAAAAGGCATAGCCATACATCCCTACTACAGGGGAAATAAATCTCTTTTCTGTTTTCCCCTTTTAGAAAGTGATGCCCTTGGAGATACGCTTCAGCCCCTACAGGCGACATTGTTTGAGATAAGACCTAAATCAGCTCAGTTCTACTAATCTCATCTCAGGAATCTGAGGCCCTAGATTTGAGTAGCATCTTAAAGACCAACAAGATTTTTTGGGGGGGGGGGTGTAAGGAGCTTTGTGCCAATTTTCTGTTGCCCTCTGCTGAACTTTTCCTGTGCAAAGCCTAAACATTAGTGGCGCATGACGGAGTGAGCTCCCGTCTCTGGCCCCAGCTCCTGCCAGCCTCGCAGTTCGGAAGCAAGAAATTGCAAGTAGACAAACAGGTACCACTTTGGTGGGAAGGAAACAGCGTTCTGTGCTCCTTGGTGTTTAGTCATGCCAGCCACATGACCACGGAAACGTCTTCGGATAGTGCTGGCTCTTCAGCGTGGAAATAGAGATGAGCACCGCCCCCTAGAGTCGGATTCGACTAGCTTTCGAGCAAGGGAAACCTTTACCTGTACTAAGGTGCTACTGTTCTACTTGCTGTTCTACATACCAACATGGCTACCCTCTGAGGCCCTGAAGATGCTCATAGGGAAGGTTCGGGCTGTTCTGTACAGAGATTTTAGGCAAAGATAAGGACTGGGAAGGAGAAGAGGTGGGAGAGAAACAGTTTATGGACAACATACTTAGGAGGCACTACTCAGGCTATGTGCCTGAATGGCAAGAGGCTAGATTCTTTATCCTTGTTAATCCAGTTAAAGTTGCAAGCAAGGCTTAGCAGCTCTTCTACAACTGCCTTTCTGGCAGCACCCACCCCAAGTTCTCTTTTAAGTTGTACAAAGACTAGAAATGAAAAGGCTGTGTATAAATGCAAAGGTCTAATCTTTGCCGGAAACAGTTATTTTGTTGCTCACCACTCTTGAGTTAATGTCAACGAAATATGTTGCTTAAGTTGTCAGACAATAACAAAATATAAGAATAAGCAAATGCAGACTTAAAGAACTAAAAATAGAACCCACAAATATATTCTAATACACTGTCACATCAAAGAATCCGCTTGGTACTACAATACGCTGGCCACAATCTAGAACAGAATTGGCAGTACTTAAGTCCTTGTGATTTTGACACTGCTAACTCTATGCTGAATTGTAGCTGCAACTCCTTTTACAAAATTGCACAAATCTTAGCTGCAGAAGCCACAAATCTTGGGAGTACAAAACAGCAGATGTAACAGACACAGGTTTGACTCACCCTGTGAAACAAATATACGCATTGGATTTATACCCCATTTTAGCATATCAGCACTCCTTGCTATAAGGATGGCTTATAGGGATGGTGATCTTAAACTGGGACCTGATATTGCCCAATTTCATTCTCATTTAAAAAAATAAAACAGGAGCATCATGTATCAGGACATTTAAATATTTGGACCTTTGAAACAAATATTTATTTAATCCATTTATACCCTGACTTTCTACCCCTGCCTTTCTATCCAATGGGTACCCAAAGAAGTTGTTCTTATTGCCTTCATTTTATCCTCACAATAACCCTGTGAAGTAGGTTAGGCTGAGAGACTGTGACTGACCCAAGGTCACCCAGCAAACTTCCACTGCATGAGTGGGGATTCGAACCTGGGTCTCTCAGATCGTCTTATCCTGGCTCTCTTATGATGCTTCCCTCACACCATGACAATTTTTCACATTAGGCTTACAATATTAACACTCTTTGGATTAACACTCTCTGTTAGCCTACATTCACACAAGCATAAGTATTTGCCCAGTGAGGCTACAATGGCACATGTGAAGCCGTGCAGTAATAATGTTAAGCTGAGCAGGAAAGAGTTTAGAACTGAACTCTCTTCTGGGTCTAAGGGCCACAAAAGCTACTTACGATCAGAAGGAAGAGGGTTTGGGATGAGTGGAAGAGGGAAAAGCTGGCTGACAGCAGGCTGTGGCCCCTCGGCTTCTGGGGCTCCGGAGCCCCGCCTCACCATCCCTAGGACATCGGACAACTTGGCAGCTGGGATGAGACAGATAAGAGAAGGCGTGGAAAGAATAAAACAAAACAAAACAAATGGAAAACTAAGAACCGGGGGGAAAAACAAATGGAGAATGAGAAGAGGTAGGAGCGCAATGGAAAGAAAGAGACCAGATCAAGGGTGATATGCTTTTAAGGTCTGGCAGACGATCTAACCAACAAAGAGGTTGAATCCACTCTGATATTGACACTCAGCCTGCTTCATCCAGTGCCAGTCTTCTTAGAAAAGTTCCTTAACCATCCATTCCCTCTCCACAAACAGTTGGGTTTACTCCTCTGGGGGCAACTCAGTGTCACGACACCTATTCTTCTGTATTTTGGAGGTCCCCGTCTGCTCTTTCCAAAGCCAAGTTCACTTTTAGTAAAGGCAGGCGGAACAATTCATGCAAGATTATGGTGGTGGTGGGGAGAAAACAGAAAGCTGTTCCAATTATATGCCCCATGGGGTGCAAGGCAGAAATCCCGGTGACATCCACTACTTACACTGGGAAGGAACAGGGTTTGCGACAACTGGAGGTGGGGAGGGCAAAGCGATGGCAGGCTTTGACTCTCCTCCTTCTGGGGGCCCAGAACCCTTCTTCACCAGGCCCAGCACATCCGACAACTTGGCAGCTGGGGAGGGACAGAGGAGAGTGGGGGAAGGAGGGGGAAATGAGAAAACAAACACAATGACAAAAAGCAGGGGAGAAATGAATGGCAGAGGACACAAATAGTGGAAAAAAATCAGGTCCAAAAATGGAATTAGGTAAGTTCCGGGGTTCTTTTGGATACGACACATGGGGTGATTTCCCACTAGCACTGCTCCGGGCTCACTCTTCACTTTTGCCTGGATGGTAGATGTCAATTTCACACAAGCTGCCCCTATAGGGGGTGGGGCGCCGAGCGGAGCAGCGCTAGTGGGAAATCACCCATGGTTTAATAGTTTAAGAAAATCACTTCTCAGCCTTTTGGCTAAAATAAAGTCTGTGGAGTTTAGGAAAAAGTGCAAGTGATATTCTTCTTAGAACTGTCTTTCAAAACAAAATAAACGACTTAGCTTTAAAAGCAGATATTATCTGATTACTTAATGAGTAAATGAGATCTGATCCAGAAATAACCATTCATCACATGGCAAAACTTCTCTTGGACTACGCTTCAGACTATAGATCTGGGGGCCCGCCTCACCGTGCCTAGAAATCACACAACTGACTGCTCCATAAGCCCTGTTCACAAATTATGGAGAACACATGTACAATCTATGTACAGTGTACACTGGAATTTTCTTGGTACACATGTTAAGTAATTCTCATGTGATGTCCAACGTACAGCTCAATGTGTGATTATTCTTCTTAGAACTGTCTTTCAAAACAAAATAAACAACTTAGCTTTAAAAGTAGATATTATCTGATTACTTAATTAGTAAATGAGATCTGATCCAGAAATAGCCATTAATCACATGGCAAAACTTCTCCTGGACTACGCTTCAGACTATAGATCTGGGAGCCCGCCTCACCGTGCCTAGAAATCACACAACTGACTGCTCCATAAGCCCTGTTCACGAGTTATGGAGAACACATGTACAGTCTATGTACAGTGTACACTGGCATTTTCTTGGTACACGTGTTAAGTAATTCTCATGGGATGTCCAACGTACAGCTCAATGTGTGATTCAAACCCCACAGTTCACTGTAAAATGAGAACAGGGCTATAAGATAATAGAGTGGGATTTGAAAAAACAGATTTGCCAGTACTAGTCAGCCACTTTAATCAACATACTGCCTTTTAAATTATATACCAAACTGTCTCACACTGAGTCAGAATCCATACCAAACTGTCTCACACTGAGTCAGAACACTGGTACAGCTATCTCAGTATTGTCCTACTCTGACTAGCAGTGGCTAGCCATGATCCCAAGCAGAGACAAATCTTTCCTAGCACTGGATAGCCTTTAAACCAGGGATGTTGCCAGGGACTGGACCTGGGGTCTTCTGTGTGCAACGCATGAGCTCCTCCAGAAAGCTACAACACACTGCATCACACATTCTGATTAAATGGGCCTGAATTGCAAAGTCTTCGCTGGGAGGAGTAGATGAAACGGCACCGGTTCCTCAGGAATGCATCAGTTCCATGACCTTTGGTGCTAAGCGCTACTTACACTGGAAAGGAAGAGGATTTGCACCACTTGAGGATGGGCAGGGCAGGGGGACAGAGGGCTTTGGTGCTTCTGCATCTGGGGGCCCAGAGCCCCTTTTCACCATGCCTAATACATCAGACAGCTTGGCAGCTGGGGAGCAAGAGATGAAACAAAGGAAGAAGAGAAAGATAAGAAAACAAACAAAAATAAAGAAGAGAAATGAATAAATGACTAGGAGGAGAAGACAGAAAATGGAATCAAAGGAGATTACCATATTTTGGGATTTCTTCAAATATTGCTTGAGAACAGTCCTGTCACTAGAGCTGTTATAAGGACAACTTACTGCTTTAAAAATTGAACAGTCTACTGAAGTTGAGAGAGATCCACCTTTCCTTAAGGAAATATTCCTGTCCTTATCTATTGGGCATCATGAATGGCCAGAGTTGGAAACAGAATCTCAGTTTTTAAACACTGGAATTGGAATAAGAACTTCCCAAGGGTCAGGAAGGTGGCCCTGAGGTTGTATTACCTTCCTCTGTAGTGTGTGGAATGACTCAAGCTATTTATATATGGTGTGCTAAATGTTCTCCTTTCCTTGCAGCCGCTTTTGGCATACTGTGGGTTGGATCCAACTGATGGTGAGAAAATAGCTATACTGAGGATCGCTGGACCTGTACGTATAAAAGTCTTGTAGGATGGGAGGACACAGTAAGGAGAGGAATTGGGTGAGCAAAAAAAGGATTGGATCCAGTCCCACCGTTTTGCCTCCTATCTGCTCCTGCACACTCTAACGCAGACAGCTGGAATACTTGGTGTAGAGGACTCTGTTGCACTATAGGAGGGATTTCAACTGATATTTAAAGATTATACTCCTACACATGCTATGTTATGCTGGAAGTAATCTTCACTGAACACACTGCATGTAAACATGCACAGAATTGCACTGCAAAGCCTTGCCTAATTTGCAGTGTTTGGTTGGGTTCTGTAGTTAATTATTCGGTCATAATGACCTGTCAAAAGCATAATGATCTGATATGCTTACTGAATTTGATTCTATATTCTCCTCCAAATTCACTTTGGTTCACTGTTATGGACAATATTTAGCTCATTTGCCCAACTGCAAAAACTGGAACAACCTCCTGTCCCTTAAGTGATTCTGTAGGATCTGCAGAGGATACCTCTTGAAAGAAGTACGACTTGGGGAGCACCAATTTTGACCCAGAATTTTGCCCATGTCCTGATTCCAATTAAAATCTAAAAGTTGCTGTTTGGGGTTTTTTTTGTTATGCAGTGTGTAAATTACAGTTCTGGTCTTTTAGGAAGCATGGGAACTGACCTAAAATGTACTTATAGAATACATGTGTAGTATAGCTTGCTTCATGCTTACAGAATTAAATACAGGTTAAAGTATAGAAAAAAGCCACATTTACTTATAAAACAGCTTGCTTCATGCTTACAGAGTAAAATACAGGTTAAAGTATAGAAAAAAGCCCCTAGGTGATCAGGTGGAGTTCAGGATTCCTTAAGAATGCAAAAAGGCATGTCCTAAATATTTTGAATGCTCACAAAATGAAGCAAAAACTTGCTTACTCAGGATACACATGAACTTGTCTTGCGTGAGATGCCAGTGACTGCACGTGGGATCTCCTGCAGGCAAAGCACGTACTCCACCATGGTTCCTTTCCTATCCAACTGGATTCAACAATCCCTGAAACGATCCTTCCCAATTCTAATTGCGTACTCAAGCAGTCAAGGAATGTCCTGTGGCACTGAGTCAGGGCAGCTGGATTAGCGTGGGGAAGAGGCTAAAAGGGGATCTACAAAAGGCTCTTACAGAGCAGTCCCACGTGGCAGTCCTTGGTGCTACATGCTACTTACACGGGAGAGGAAGAGGATTTGTAACAGCAGGAGGGGGGAAGGGCAAACCGATGGCAGGCTTTGGTTCTTCGGCTTCAGGGGGTCCAGAACCCTTTTTCACCATGCCTAGTACGTCAGACAGCCTGGCAGCTGGGGTGGGGCAGAGGAGAGGAGGAAGGGTGAGAGTGGTGAGAAAATAAAGTTTTTCAATGCAGGGAAGAACAGTACTAGAAAGAGATGTTAGTGAATGCAAGTGGGAAAGGAAAATACATGGAAAGTGTTGGGGATCCTTTCTAATTTTACACAGGCTTAGGTTAATAATTCTGCTGTAAAGAATGTTGGGTTAATTTTCTCTCTCAATGTGTTACTCCCATGGGGGGGGGGGGAAATGGCTAGCAAGCTGCATCTATCCCAGCAATTTGTTGGGATATTTGTTTCAGTCCTGCCCTTTTGCTGTATGAAGACTCACCTATTGTCAGGTTATTCTAGGGGAAATGCTACCTGGAAACGGCTCCAACATACTACATCAGCCTACAGGTCAATCACCCTCTAAACCTCATATCATTCAGCTAATTTGTAACACTTCTCTTTAACCTCTTTGCAAAAAACTGCAAGGTAAAAGCGCTATTAAACATGATAAGCTTGTTACCATCATGTAAACATGATACAATCTTTCACAGGCTTTTGAAACCCAGCTCCACCTTTTCTAGCAAACAAAGCTATCCTTAGGGAGAATCCCTTTGCTTTCAGTGAAGGAGACTGGAGAAGCGAGAGGTCCAGTGCTACAAAGGTGCCAGGCTAACCATCCGGTGATGCAAACCCTGGAGACTACCTACAACTTACATTGGGGAGGCAGAGGATTTGCAATAGCTGGAGATACACAGGGTGGAGTGGCCGGAGGCTTTGAGTCTTCAGCTTCTGGAAGCCCAGACCCCCTTTTCACCATGCCTAATACATCACACAGTTTCGTGGCTGGGATGGGACAGATGAGCAGAGGGGGAGAGAGAAAGAGGAGAAAGCAAATGTAATGGAAAAATGACAGGGTGAACAGAGCTGGAGAGGTGGATTAGGAAACAGGAACATTAGATGAAAAGCACCCATTAAGTCCCATCTAAAGTACTTTACCCCATGAAGCAATGCATGAATTGTGTTCTTATCTGTGCCTTTCTGTTTACTGACACTGGATTGATATTACACATTTATTAATTGCAGTCAGTGCGCTCTTTCTGCAATCGTTCTTCAGGGCAGACCGACATCATGGCTTAAAGGAACTTAGGGCATTTATTGACAGATGTTGTCCACACTGAGCGGACACACAGATCTTGTTGACTTACAAGCAGCAGCAGCAGCAGATGGCACTGGTGAAGTTTGCAGACTGGGAGGAATTTCAGGGGCATTTCCTGGATTCAACTGGCTTTTTACAAGCTCGTTATCAGTGGTCTTCACTAAGGAGAATGGGTAAGAAATGGACAACAAAAGAAAACACCATAAAGAAAGGAACAGAAAAAAACTCAAAGAAAGGGGTGACTTTATCGGGGGGGGGGGAGAAACAGAGGATGGCAAAGCAGAATATACATCCAAGGAGAAAGAAAAAACGATGAAACAACAGAACCAAGATGAGGAGAAAACACACACCTCACTAAGGTGGAGGAGGAGAAAACACACACCTCAATAATTATTTACAACAGCCCTGTGTTGTTATCCCCATTTTGAAAATGGAGCAGCACTAGTTAAGCTTCAGAAAGAGAGAGATAACAGTTTGCCTAAGCTTATACAGAGCTTAGCGTACTACTACTATCAAGCCACCTGTTGTTTCATTAACTACTCACTTTGGCTGCCCCTAACACACCTCTGTATGCTTTGGGGTATGTCAGAGTTTGACGAGAAGCAAGAGTGAGTAATACCAACACTGCAGGACCTTATTGATATTATGAACTTAGTCAATTTAGCAACAATAACGCTACTGATAACAACACTATACTTGACCAGATTAATCCTAATACAGGTAATGTATCACCCTTTCCTGACAGAATTAATTTAATTCGTTCAGCATTGGAAAGCACTAGTTATTTCTAGCCATCCTGTCTTGGGGATTGTTTTAAGGGTGATACGGCAGTCCAAGTCTCCCTTTCTCTGTGTCACTTGCCAGCTTGTTCGCCTCAGGCTGGCTGCATCTGTCACTGTTGTTCACATCCTGCTTCTGAGTGCAAGATGCTAGTCAGTTGACATGCTTTTGCTCCTTCTCACTGTCTTTCTTTAGTAGGGATGGGCACAAACCTGTTTGTGGTTGTCCAACTAAAGTTCATGATGGGTTTACTGTCACAAACTTCCACGAACTTTTAAAGCAGTTTGTGGACAGAACAGAAAGCAGGGGTTTAAAGGCCCTTTAAACCCCTGCTTTCTGTTCTCCATGAAAGCTGCAAAAATAGCTGAGCAGTGGGGAGCAGCCTGTTCACCCCCACTTAGCTGTTTTGTGCTTTCTTGTGCAGTCCCTTTAATGTTTAAAGGGACTGTGCAAGACAACACAAAAAACAGCTCAGTGGCAGGAAGCAGCCTGCTGCTTATTTGCACCTTCTGCAAACCATGTTGAAAGGGGCTACCATGAACCATGAACCGACATGAACTGCATTTTTCCAGTTTGTGCCCATTCCTGTTCTTTAGCCTTCCCCCCTTCAACTCTTTCTTCTGAGCTCCAATGCTGTTTTCTCACACTTAGCCCAAAATGCACCCCCCCCAAGTATTCCAACTTGGCCGTCCTTTGGCAGACACAAGGGTTCAGGCGGTACAGCTTCATGAGGGATCGTAAGATACAACTCCTTCCTTGTACCACCCCTGGAACATCCCTGCTAGCCTGGAGAGCTTTTGGCTGGAACAAGCCCTAGGTTACCACTCTTCAGTCCATTATTTTTAGAATAGCTGGACCTGCTCCCAGTTTGGGGCTGGCAGCAGCAGGAGTCAGTCTTCTTGAAAACACAAAGCTGCACCAGCCTACCCACAGATAACTTTCTCCAGACAGGGAGCTGAAAAGCATTTCCGTAGGTTGTACTGAAAAATGTTTGGGAGTCCAAGGGAAAGGAAGACTCCCCACTCACAGGAGTGTTTCCTAGGATCTAAACGTGTGCTGCAACCATCTCAAAAGGATGAACTTCTACCCAACACGTGATTTATGTGCAAGGAAAAAATCCCCCTCCCTCAAGTACACCAGCACAAACACAAAAGGACCCAAATCAGCCTCTTTTTTTTTTTTTTTTGCTTGCTTCCTCTCGGGACAAAAGAACTGGAAGCTACAGAAAACACCCATGTTTACTCTCTTAAGATTACTGTGTTAAATCCAGTGAAGAGCAACTAAGTACATTTGCATGAAAATTTGCTTCGCCCATCAGAGCCAACGCTGTATCTTGTGCCTCTCCCAGGCAGCCATATCACAAAACCTGAGGCAACTGCACCAGCTTCCTTTGAAATGCTACAAGAGATCTGGGGCATATCTCTCCAAATCCATGCGGTTTCACTGTTCACCCTAAATATACTGCTGGTTCTAACAGTGATTAGATTGTGCAGTAAGTGTGGCCCTGTTGCCTGCACTACCACAGAAAGAAAGACAGACCAGAGCCCCTCTCACAGTTTTTGAACCCAAGAGACACTCTCTGCAATTTACTGAACAATCTGAGGGCTGGAAAAATTTATTTTTAAAAAAATGAAAGCTGAGTTTTGCCTTTTCAGTGCAAAAAAGAACATTTGTTAGCTTGCGGCTCCATTACAATTAAAACAAGAAATTGTGACAGTATAAAAAACATTTCCCCCTTTGGTTTACAACTTGATTTGGAATTAAGCCCTAAAATTACTGGTGGTGGAAAGTGCCGTCAAGTCACAGCTGACTTATGGCAACCCCATGCAGTTTTCAAGGCAAGAGATGTTCAGGGTGGCTTGCCCTTGCCTGCCTCTGCCTCACAACCCTGGTATTCCTGGGATGTCTCCCATCCAAATACTAGCCAGGGCCTACCCTGCTTAGCTTCTGAGATCTGACAAGATTGGGCTAGTCTGGGCTATCCAGGTCAGGATACTCAGAGAAAAACAAGAGGGGGATTTCTGCAGCCATTGAAATCTGCTTACATAAACTAAGCAAGAAGCTGCCAGTCCTGTAAACTAGATGGCTCCCATATTTCATGCTATTGCGCTGCCTCAGGAGCAACTGCTATATAAATCCAGTCCATGAAACAATAGGAGCAATGCACCTCTTGGCCAAAACCGCAAACTTCATAATACATTTGTATTTTTAGAATAAGTATTTTATAGCAGCTACAACCTCCTCCTCCTTTTTGTCATTAGCATAGTTGCTGCCAAGGTCTGCGAGCCGTAATAAAACAGATTAGCGCCTGTGTCTTGCCAGCAGAGGGTGCCGTACTCCACAACCTGCGCACCCAGAATCTCCCTCCCCTCTTCTTATTCCTAGTATTGGAGCTTTCATCTCTTAAAAGGCATTTGGGTGGTGGACCCTCAATACTGCAGGCCACATAGCAAAGCTGTTAGTTCTGCGCTCCTTCCCAAGGAAATCAAGAGAAGATACTACTGTGGCAACACTTATACAAGAAATGCTGAAGTACAGAGAGCATGGGAATTGCACAGCCATTGCTTCATAAAGTACCACAAGTGAGTTCAGAGCTCTAAGTAACGTGCAAATAAACTCAACACATATGGAAAGGAGGGATTATATGGCCTTACTGACTGACTGTTGTTGTTTTAGAAATCCCCATTTTAAGTCACTTTGGGGGAGAAAAGTATGATACAAGTTTTTAAAAAAATTAAATTTGCTATGGTTCATTGGATGGTCAGAGAATATATATCAGTGGCCTGTGGAGCAACCTCTTCTTCCAAAGTTTTCCCAGGTTTTGTAAGTAGTGCTGCAAGGAGCCATGGTACTGGTTCTGCTTTTCTTCTTTGATCTGCCCAATTTTGGACTGATGATAAGTGATACACAGTTTCTACAAACTTTGATGCCACTTAGCATTTAGCACTTAAAACAGCACTATGTATATTTAGGAAGAGCAGAACTTTTTTCATTCTTATTCCAATAATAGTCACAAATACACCCAGCGTTAGAGATGGGGCCCCTTGATGCTGTCCATTGTTTTGCTAACTGATGAAACAGTACAAAAAATTAAAAAGTCAAAAACAGAAACCATCAACACTGTGCTGGAAAACAATTATTTGGGCTTCAAATACTAAATGTACCTTGGGCAAAAATGTATTAATTCCTTTATGTAGTTTAATGAACATAATCTCACTGATAATTCTGAAAGAGAAAACATGAGGCCCCCCCCCCACCAAAATTTAATTGTTCCATACTGGAATCTCAGAAAAGTGGGAAGAAACCTTCCATCATCCTTGGAATTTTCCATTCCACCCCCCCACCCCCAATTTTAGACCTCTAGGCAAGGATAAATATCATGTTCCATGTAAGTTGTCTTTCTTGTGTTACAGAAGCCCAGAGAAGTTTTTTGTTTCTCTCAAAAACAGCTACCTGATGCTGAGTCAAATCAACGGCACATGTAGTTCAGCACTGTGTTCACTTGAACCGGGAACAGGTTCTTAGACAGAGATCTCTCCCACCTGTGGTACATGAGAATATTTAACTGGATATTGAGCTATAGGTCCCTCCCCTTGGATGTACTCACTACCACAGAACTGGAGATGTGTGTGGAGGGGAGAAGAAGGACCATGAAATCCAAAGGACAGAAACTATTTGTCTTCAGAGAGTAAGACAACCTGGATTCCCTTTCAACTGGAGGCTTCCCGCAAACCAAGTACTTAACCGTGTCCTCCATCCCACAAGATATCAATCATATACTGTTTGGCTCCACTGGGCTTTAAACACTTAGGAACTCTTCTGTCTACAAACCAAACTAGTCTCCTGTTGCTACTGTGCATGGCAGACAGGCAATCCCTTCTCCTTGCTCATTTTCCCAACCGGTATTTTATTTATAGCGTCCAAAGATCCATTTATGGTCAAAACACACAAACCACCAGAGGGTTGCCGGCTTTCTCGTTCATGAAACTTTGACTTGCTGTCTGATCCCTTGAGACTATTACCTTTCGTGTCCTCATCCTCTATGGTGGTGTTTGTGCTGTCGGAGGATTCCTGTGGAAACAAACAGGGATGGAAGAGGGAGGAGACGAAACATTAGTGGCTCCAGTCAGAATGGGACACCTGAGAAGAGGCTGACAGTGAACAACTGACGCATCTAAAGCAAGGCCCCTGGGGATTATAAAAAGTGACTGGGGAGGGCTTGGAAGCCTTTCTCAAGCCCCTGATCTACCAGAGCAAAAAGAAAACAATGGTAGGGTCATGCATTTTTATCCTCTTTTCATGCCTCTCAAGTCAGCTAGACTCAAGCATGTAAAAGGATCAGTATAGGCCTTCAGCATTACCACATCCCTGTTTTCCCCCCTCTCTTGTGGCCCTTCAGGACATACTAGAAGTCCATATCTTTGCCCTTCAAACATCACCTAATCTCTCTCCCCCCTTTAAAGGGATTCTTAAAAGTTTCCTTCATTGCCTTTTATGTGGAAAAAAACCTTAGTTCAAAGCCCAGTAAACTTAAAAGCTCTGCTCTGAAAAATCCACCCTGATTATATAGGAAGTGTATAGTAGATGTGTCACTGGCTTGCCCTTCAATGTTCTTTGCTTCCGAGATGAGGTGCAAAGTGGGGACCCGCAGATCTCACTTGCCGATGGCCTCTGGAGGTGAAATATCTCACTGCAAGTGAGCTCTGCCGAATCCCACTTGGGATAATACAACGCAAACGAGGAAAGCAAAAATATAATGGCTAATTTTGTAAGCAAAAATATATATCAAGGTGTTGGCAAAACAGAGCATGCAGCAACAGTAAAAAAGGAGAGACCACCACCCAGGGAAATATTCTGAGAATCACTGCTCAGAATGGCTTGTCTACATCAGACTCTCTCAAGTTTTTTGATTCTGTGGCCATTTTAAGTCAGGGATTCCCATCTGTGTTTCAAGCCATGGGTTATGTAAATTCCCAACTCCTCCAAAATCCCGCAGAAATATGCTGCACATACATCGTGAGCAGGTTTTGGGGAACAGTGGGTGCCTATTCTCTCTTTACTCAAAGAAAGTCAGATTCTTCTTCTTCAGAATGAACAGAAAACCCCACAGGAATTTGCTAGTAATGCTGGCAACTGCTTATGTAGCCCAGTCCTTTTGGGATCACCTAAATAGCTGGGACAGACTTCATGCTGCAGTAATAAATCACAGATGAAGGTAGATGAGCAGAACACATGGAGAGCTAAAACAGTAGGACACCATCTCAGCATCTGTCTTCATACTGAAACCTTTTGGAAAAACAATCCTGTTTTTTTTTTCAATATGCAGGGGACGGGAGAACTCGCAGGGGGAATCAAGGGACGGAGCTTAACCTTTCCCCATCTGATTCTCCCGGGAAGTTTTGTCCCTCCCCCCACAACTAGCCTCTGAAGGTATTTGTTAAGTGCCCCTCCTTTTTGCCAAACATCCTTTACAAAAAAAAAACCCCTCTGCCTTGCATTTATGTTACCTTGGTAAACATGGAACCCACATATGCTAGGAGAATGTGTTATTTCCATCCTTGCTCCAAGTATATTCATCTGTACTTTGCATAAATGTTCTTCACCAACATTTCAAACTAAAGTGGACCAGATCTCTTCCCCGTGGCAGGCAGCAGCTAGAAAAGCTCTCCGATAGCTGCCACCACTCTGGTATGGGTCTCCTTAGGAGGGCCCAGAGCACCCACCCTACCCTCCTTTTCCAGCAGATTTCTCCTTATAAGTGACTGAATGAGGCATGAGGACCCAGGCAGAAGAGCAAACTATTTTTTTTTAATTAAAGAGAGTTAACAACAACTGTAATTCAGTAACATGTAAGAAAAATGAGCACAGTAAAGGCAGGTAGCAGGTAAACCAGCAAAATAAGAAACCCCAACACGTCTGACGATACTGTGTCTAGCCTTCTCTAGGTATTTGACCTCAAGCTGACTCACCCCTTTTGGATGAGGGATCCCTCCATCTGCAGCAGCTTCACACTAGCTCTGCTTCCTAGGAGTGAACCACCTCCTACTTTGGACAAAGCCTTTTATCACTTCTTCCCAGGCAACACTCTCTACTATTCTGCTAGTGCAAGTTTTCCCTCCAAGTCCCCTGTTAGCCAAGCACAGGTTCCTGTACAGGCTTCCCTGGAGCCTGACGGCTACACTGCTATAGGTGACATCCCCGATGCAAAGCATTATCCAGAATTATTTTTGCAAAGACCTCATAGTTATCTATATGAAGCAACAGAGACCAGCAAACCAGCCATAAATTAGACAATGTGTTATGTGGCTTATCCAGTAATTAGGAAGCAAAAGACTAATTGTTACAATAGCACTTTTAATCTTGTGTGTTTTTCGGTACTCCCACTGGGACGTACATCAACAGTGTCCTCCAAGCACTGTGTGTTCAGCTTCTGGACACCACATGACTGCTGCCATATTTATCAGGTCCATCATTACCCTGTCCAGAGTGGAAACGTTTGGGAGGGTCCATGGCACAGAAATCATCCTGTGTCCACTGTGCCAGAGGATGTGGTACCAAATCACAGTGAGTGGCAAAAGGCAGGTAATGAGAAAGAGAGATGGCGGATCTTGGTTCTGGATGTAAGAGATCACATACATGGGGATGACACTGTGGGGGAGGTGAAGAGTGACAAGCAAATGCCCTGTCCACGGTAGTCCCAGGTACAGGGTTGGTCCTGATGGGCACGTCAACTGAAACAGGCATCTGTGGGAACTGAAGGGGCACAGAAGAATGCATTTCTGTGCAGGAGGAGGAACTGGATTTGCTGCCTGAAATCCAGGTACTATATATGGATAATTACTGCATTTTGGCAACTTCAACAGAGTACGCTTTTCTGATAAAGTGTGCCATTTAAGATAGTACTCAGTGATGCAGAGGTCTGGCTGGTGCTGCCCTCTGGAATGAGCATTGCAAACACGCTTCCTCCACAGCCGGCCATACTATAACCCTTAAATGGGAAGAGCGTTACAAAGGAGTCTGAACTTATAACCCAGAAGGGAAATACCCCCAGTTATTAAAAATTCATCACGCATACAAATGAAAGCAATTTCTGCAAGTATGCAGCCAGCTCTGAAGGAATATGTTGCCGTCATCACCCAGGGAAGCAGAAATGGCCTATTAAGTCATATTTTCTTTTGCCGAGAAGCACTTGGAAACACTGCTACATGCTTTGAATTGTTTTAATCACATGGGAAGTCCAACCAACTCTTTGTATCTGTATGTGTAATTTAGGCAGAAGATACATGCATATAACTTCTAACTTGGATACAGAAACTATCTGCATTATGGCCAATTTGATTAGTTAGCAAAGATTCCCCATCTAACCAGCTCCACAGTGCTAAATGTTTTATCCCATGCAATCCGGAAGCTGCCCTCTGAGCTGCTGGGGGAAAAGTTCCTGAAATGTTGGAAACCGAATAAATGTGAGAATGTCCAGAGTCTGCACAGAAGAGCTTGTGTGTCTAAAGGGGGCTGTATATCACAAATTACTTATTAGGTCAGCATTTCTCAAGTCCTTTGAACTCTTTTAGCCCTGCAAAACTTCTGTTATTTTCATTCCCCCAGCCAGCACTAATCATCCATTCCACAGGTTAATGCACACCCTGTGCACACATCTTGATGCTGCAGGTGAAGTTTTCTTGATTTGGTAGCAACCCCACACTAACATTAGAACAGGAATATAGCACGAAACCTGACTCTATCCAAAGCCCTATACAGCTAAACACAAGAATAAAGGTGCAGCCTTTCCTGTCCTGCAATTCAACCTGGATCAGCTAGTCCACCACCAAAAGGCATTGGCTGGTAGTGTATATGGCACCACCTAACCTCAGAATCTTTCCCTTTGTAGACCCTCCTGTATTCTTTTCACCCAATGGGACCTAAGCTCCTCAAGGAACACCAAACCCCACCCCCTTGCCTCACTGTGAGAATCACAGTATACATATATGCAGCAATAGGGTAATCTTTTTCTCTAATCAAGACCAACTACATCACAAAGGAATAAGCAACTAGCTAAACAGCTTTGTGTATGATTTAGTGGATTCTAATAAAGGTCTTATCCTACTGCCGTGTTTGGATTTTTTTCCCCATGGAGCAAAAAATCTAACAGCAATTTCTATATGTCTACTGCATTTTGCCTTCCTTTAGACTTCTTTTAAGGTTACAGATCTGAGATTGTACATGATCTGTAACATTTCTAACAAAAACTCTGAGGTATATCTTGCCTTTTATTAGGAAGTAAATCTTGCTTTTTTTAATATGGCTGGACAAGTTATCAAAACTACACCTATTTTTTAAAAAAATCTTTGCAAAATCACCCAAGTTCTAATCTTGTGCTAAAGTATGTTCTGAAATGAAATTCTTATTACTTTATTTCTCTTTTTAAAAATTCTACTGCACATAAATTGAGAAGTCAGCAGGTTTTGGCTCCCAAGAGTTTGACCTATTGTTGCTCTTTCGCCCACCTGAAGGTCAGAATAATTTCTGCAACAGCTCAGGCACAAAAGGACAAACATTTTAGGTTGTGCCCTCATGGTTTTTATATTATGTAGAAAGAGGGTCTTAATCCTTCCTCCCTCTCAAATGAATGGGCTTTTGCTTATTAGAAGTACAAGTCTTTTTTTTAGATTGTATATAGGTGGCTGCTGGATCTGGCCAGTTTATGGTGCCACAGATTAAAGGGGGAATGTAGGTAGGGCTTTTCATTGTTTTGTGGTCCTTTAATCTTACTTAACTTAAATTGCTGAAAAACACTGAAGCTGTTGCAAATCCCAACAGGTTCCCTCTGTGATGGACCACATTTCTGGGATCTTCAATGAGATGATAAAAATAGAAGAGACAGACTAGAATTGCAAGGTGGGATAGATGAATATGGAATTTTCCACCCGACCCAAATTTCCCCTCCAGAGTATTATAAACTTCTAGAGGTTTGAGGTGGCCAATTCCGCCCCCCCCCCGCTGCTGCCCCCATTCTATGCCTCTAGGGGTCAACAGGCATGTTCAGTTCTCATCAGGCCATTTCCCTCTTTTTGTTTCTTTAATTTATAAAATAGTATTTTTCTGCATATTTGGAGAGTCACCCAAGTATGCAAAAGCCCCTACCCCAGCCTTGTCTGTGGGTGGCCCCATTTTGCTGCCTTCATGACAAGCATGTCCCTCTGCTTTTAGAAGGAACCATTTCACTTTATATTCTGCAGACTGCTGAAAGCTGATTAAAGCTTTTGTTTCAAGGATGTGTATGAAGCTTAGAAAATGAGGACAGTCCCCCGCTCTCTTGGCAAAGGCTATATCCTCAGTGTGATGGAACTCCAAAGCACGGGGCGCCTGCCCAGCATACAAAGCAGAATGGCAAGAGTTGACACATTGGCAGAAGAGGGGATTCTCACTTCCTCTTTATGCTGACCCAGAACACAAAGTTGCAAGAGCTCATCTTGATTCAGCTCCTGTTATAACCAAATACAAATTTTGCTTTCTAACACACATACATATCTTACACTTATTTTTCAAAACAAAGGATGCATATCTACATTATTTGTCTTTAACAGTAATCTAAAATAGGAAATACTATTTCCAGAAGAAAGCGGGGGGCGGGGGGGGGGAGAACTACCATCTCTGTAGGGTTTCTTTTTTCAGCTTGGCCTCTATCCAGCTCTAGTTGCTTCCGAACTTTTAACTCTGGTCATCTTCCCCAAGCTCCATTTAATGGCTCTGCCAGATGTACCGAGTGAATGGGCTTGACGAGGAAGCATTTAAAAAAAAAAAATCAAATCCCTGCAGCAGAGAATGGGTAAGAAATGCAGGCTTGGGTGGGGGCGAGGGCTGTGTCCAAGCGATGGATGAATGTGGCATGGAGTCTATATGTCAGTCCTCAGCCAATCCGAGCTCTTGGATTGGTCTTTTTGGTCTGCATGGCTGCGTTCTTTCACTTTGGAAATGAAGGGGCTCAGTATAGCCGCCCTCTGATATAGCTCCTCTGGGGTCAGAGTAGAGGCTTCCCTCCCCATCCTGTTATCCAGAGCAAAATGCCCAGAGGCCCTCCTCTTGTCTAATGCCCATTCTTCCAGGCAGGCATGTATTTTGAAATCACCAACCTTTTCCCTCCTCTGTTTCTTTCCCCAAAACCTAGAGCCTCTTTGCGGGACAGAAATGTGCTGAAGCAATGAGTATGGAACACACCAGGCAACAGGGCAATAAACCTCTCCCCCTCCCTCCCAAAAGAGGCCGAATCATTATGATTTCCCAATAAGACCAGTGTCTTGTAGACCAGAACTGTGCCATCCACTTCAGTTGCATTACTTGATTTACATTGGTGTGTGTGTGTGAAGAGAAAGGGGAGCTGTTGCTGGAAATGGGCTTCCCAGAGAAACAACTCCTTTATCACAAGCACATAAGTCAATCCCCAGGAAGACTAAGCCCTGTAGAGAGGTTCCATGGGGCAGCTGCAGTTCAGATTCAGCTGGAGTAGACAATCTCCTTAATGGACACCCGCTGATCAGATTCTATCTCGCACATGGTTTCAGACATACCGAAATAGACAAGAGGTGCACAACGGTGAGCCTAAGGTCTGTCCCCAGAGGTGAAATTACACAGCTGTGCAATGAGCAGAAAAGTCAATTTTTATCCAAGATCACAAAAGGGCAAACTGAGGAGAAGGAAAGACAGGCAGCAGTACCTTAATGCCGTCCACTGGGTTATGGATAACGGTGGTTTGAGGTTCCTACAGAGGAAGGAAGAATGAACCAAAGAAGAATAAAAAAAGAAGAGGAGGAAGAAATGAAAGAGACCAAAAGAAAAGGTGGTAATTGGAAGGGGAGAGGGAAATGGAGCAGAAAATGGTGATAAAAATGCGAAGGAAAGGGAAGAGGGTGAAAGAAAGACCAAGACCCACATAAGAGCAGGGAGGGGAACAGAATGGAAGGGAAAAAAGCAAAAGGCAATTAGTTCAGCAAAAGGCAAATGATTAACAAACAGAAAGTGGCAGAGTAAATCAGGAAGAGAAGAATCGAAACTGGATTTCTATGAATGAAACCAAAATCATATTCAACCCCCATGATAAGATTGTTGTGAGCCCCTTGGAAATGGAGAGCGCAAGCTGAAATCTATCTTCAGCCCTTCTGCAAACCAAAGAAACCTTTGCGACAAGGAGAATGAGAGGAAGTGCCAGGATAAGAGAAAATGGCAGGAATGAGCTCCCCATGAAGATGTGGCCAGTCCATACCTGGGTTAACATCCCCAAACAGGCTCCACCTGAGATTAAACAGGGAAGAAAAAGGAAAGCAAGAGAACAGAAGGTCCTTGGATCATATCCCCTGCTCTTGCTGGGTTGTGCCATTTGCATTAAAGACAGACTTTAGTTATTGAAGGTGTTTTCAGAGCCGTGTGATGCATGATTGTCATATGAAGCACTTTTTGTCCATAGATGCCCACAGTACAACGGCTTGTGGGCTAAAGAGCATGCTCTTTGGGAGTCTAAATAAACCACTCTAAGATATGTGGTTGAGTACTTACCCTTTGTATCAATCTGGTGGCATTATCATGCTCTGAAAGGCTGAGACTTTAAGATGCACTTACCTGGAAGTGGACTGTGAAGACACCCACAGAAAATCCATTATGTCCTTATTGGCCTCCTCATGCCTCCTCCCAGCTAAAGATTTCTGTAGGTCCCCCGACACACATCAGGCAGACACAATCCAAACATCTTATTAAAATAAACCACATGACTTGTTCAGCTTCATGGGATCCCCAGCGTGACTAGGGTAATTTGTCCCCTTAAGCTCCTGCAGCAGCCTTTCTTATTTGCCCCCTGGCCTGGGTGGTAGCTAGGATGGCCATTTGATTGAGAACGGATTGGCTACTGTGTGAAGCAGGTCGCTAGATGCACCTAGCAGGGCTCTTATGCTCTTATGAACAGGGTGCTGATTTCTACTTCTTTAACGAGCAAGAATGTGGTCTAAATTATTTTGCCGAGATGCACCTGGCAGGGCTCTTATGAACAGAGTGCTGATTTCTACTTCTTTAATGAGCAAGAATGTGGTCTAAATTATTTTGCACACGGACAAGTAGTCCAAATGCAAAAGGAGAACAGTGCTCCTCTGTCCAATGAAGCAAAATGAATATGGCAGGTGCACCTTATATAGAAGTAAGGATGATACATTTGCTGAAGTTTCCTTTTCCACACCACTGTTAAAATAACTAGGGCTCTTCTCTTCCTTTGTATTTGATTGCCCTGCTCTGGAAAGGAAACTGCTTACAAGTAGCCCAACACTTAGAAACAGCTTAAATCTTACATGTAAATACAGTATGTTTAAGATGAGCAAGATACATATCTGGGAAAGAAAACAGCTGTTTTGAAGGCTTCTTTGGGATTTGCTTGAATTACCAGGACTTTCTGCCCACAGAGTGTGTTTGCAGCCTGAAATGTTCTCCAAAATCCAGGAGCAGGAGGCATTTAGGGCTGCTGGAGGGAAGGCTGGGAAGAACATGCTCTGCGGGCATAAATCCAGTACACAGGTTCCTAGAAAAGAATCGAGTTCTTTTCAATCTGCTCAGAGCCATATTCTTAAACAATTTATTTGGAGGAACATTCCAGTCAAACCAAAAGGCTTTAAATATGTTTAGAACTGAGGCATTGATTATACACATCCTCATCCAATCAACTGTGTATAATTCTGTTTTCGGCTTATGCTGTAAAGCACTATGTACAAATTGACTGGACCACGCTCCTGATGTTTATTAAATGGGTCCTCCCTTCGTTTTTATTTCCTATGTATATTCAGCAGTTCTGGGGCACTCCAGCAATGTGTTCAAACTGTTTAACTCGTATAATTGTAGCTTTAAAAGGAATAATTCGGCAGCAGGAAGCAATATCTAAAGCAATGGATTCAGATTCGTTCAGATTATTCTAAAGCAATACATCTTCCTCATGGCTCACACCTACAGTCTGAATCATATCAAGTGCTGCTCCATGTTAAACACTAAAGCAAACTGAAATCAGTGGGCTCACATAATTAAATCAAGGCACACAATCAGTTGTAGGCCAAGTTGGGTGACTGATGAAGGGTTTTTGCAGGTTCTCAGCTCCTGGATCTGTGGACACTCATCCCAAAGAAACAACGCTGGCTTTTAACATCCCCCCTCCCCCCGCTAGTTTGTATCGCATAAAGGATTTCATGCTTTATCATGGAAAAGGGCCAGTAAGAGTAAAGTTTGTTGCTTGTGTTGGAAGGGGAAAGAAAGCTCCAGCCCACTGCTTATGCAAGTCGGGTGCACTTCAGTGGTCATTCTAGCAGAACAGGACTTGAACGATCGCTATGTACAAAAAGGTAGGTCTCTATGCAAATGCATTGTCCATTGCTATGGTAACTGGCATTACCCATTCTGGAAGCAAGTCAGGGCTGGCACTAAAAACAAAATATCCTGATTGGCTTTGTGAAGAATTAAACAAGGCTAGGGGTTTGAGGTTTTACTGAAGGAAAACCGGTTCTCATCTGAAAGGGTGGGAACTGGGGGATGGGGATATCTGCCATGGATGAAAGGGAGTGAACGAAGGCAACAGATTTCATACCAAGACCAAAAGTTGCTTTTCTTGTCCTTGGTGGCACATGTTGAATTGGAGCATTCACTGGCTACTTCCTAATATTTAATGGACCACAAGGGGCTCCAGCTATTGAAGTCATTGAGAGATTTGTCTCGGCCTTCAGCAGAGCCAAGGTTTCTCTCAGCGGACAATTGGTGATTTGAACTAGAAAAGACTTCCATTTTATATAATCAAAAGCACAGTTTTCAAGCCCATTTCTCTAGAGAAGCAATATTTTCTCTGGCACTGCCACCAAAGTATTCTTTCTTTGTGTCAAAAGAACTTGCCATTCTCTTCCAAACTCACACTGACTTCTAGAACGTTGCAGACTGAGAAACAGAACTTCTGCTAAGCATCAACAGGCTTCATGTTATTTCCTGATTTTCTTAATATCTAGGCATATCTTGGGAGGACGTACATTAATGACAACTCTTCTCCCAACTAGGCCGCTGAATGGTGCCATGTACTATGGAAAGCATAGTTTAACATAACAGAGAATTGAAAAAGCCTCTTCTAAAGAAATAAAAGCAATCAAGTGGAGAATAAATGCAATAATTTAAGTTATTCATCATTTTGACTAGCAGAACTATCTGCTTAAGATTAGAAAACTAGTAAGGAAGCTGCCAAAGGAAAAAACAAGCCGTATAATCTGGAGAGGGTCATTATCTAATACATAATGGCTAAGCAGTCCAGCCTGTACCCCACAGATGCTGCCTGGAAACATTACTTCTGTTCCTAAGGGCAAATTCACAAGTTCATTTTTTAACAGTGAATATTCATCTTATGTTGCACCATTGCTCTGACACGTAGATTGTTCTCTGTTGTCTTATGGGCCCAGTTCCAGGTGCTGGTTTCGTATGAAGCTCAAAACAGCTTGAGATCAACAGTCTACCTCTTTTCCAGTGTCCCATTATGACCCGGAGACCAGCCAAGGAGGCCCTCTCATTGACATCTCTATGCCATGTTCAAGCTGGAATGGAACACAAAGAGGCGTTTCCCAGTGGTTGGGCACCCAGTTGTGGAACCCTGGGGATCTATCAAGATCCAAGCCAATGAATCTTTCAGAAAGACTGCAAGATCCATCTAAATTAGGATGATTGTCAGTTGGCAGAAAGGGGGAAAGAGGACCTTTAATTGCATTTTAGTGGAGCCTTGTCCCTAGCTCATCGTCTACCCAGCGATTTGAAAGCTTCAGCAAGTAGATAAATTGGGGACCACCCATAAGGGGGTGGGCACACCACTTCCCTTGGGAGGTGTTAGCTGCCAGTGTGACATCTGCAGCGTGGCAGAAATCAAAAGTGGAAAAATCTGTTTCGGCATTTTTTTTTCCCTGCAGTGGAGCGAATCGGCCAGGCGGTGGCAGTGTGGCAGTGCGACATCGAGAGCCCTGACGTCATCACCCAGCCGACAGAATACATGCTGTCGGGACATGACTGATACAGCCTGCAGATGGATCCTCCGACCAGCTACAATATGTGTGTGATTAAATACAGTATGTTGTCTTCCCTATCCCCCACGAATATATTGTTAGTCCATTGTCTCTGAGTAACTGTAAATCGCTCTGAACCCGCATGAGTGGATAATAATAATAATAATAATAATAATGGGACTATGATTTTAATGGGATTTCTAAGTTTCTAGGTGCCCCAAGCCCTTGGAATGATACAGGCTACTCATGTAAACCAACTGACAACTAACAGATTTGAGTTTTGTGAATGCTCCAACACGTATCAGCATCACAAGTTAGCACCTTATGGATAAACCAGTTTCTTTGAGAATAGTATCAGGGGGTAGCTGTGTTGATCTGCAGTAGAAGAGCTAGATCTGAGTCCAGTAACACAACAGAGGCCAACAAGATTTTCAGGGTAGAAGCTTTTGGGAGTCAAAGCTCCCTTGCATCGGACGATGGGAAGTTCGACTCTCAAAAGTTTATACTTTGAAAATCTTGTTGGTCTATGGTGCTAGTTGGACTCTATGGTACTGCTACAAGTTTCTCTAAAGTTTCCTATGGAACAGAGAATCATAACTTAGGTATGTAGCATATATTCTTGAGCCAGTTCACCAAACCACTCATTGCCAAACTTCTCCACCTTTCAAATCAATTTACAACAATAATACAACTCCACTTTGTACTGTATGCAACCAAATTATAACTTAAATTAAAGTTCAGTGCAGGTAATGTAAAGAATGTACAACTGTCGTGGTCACCAGGTTTCCACTTCTGAAGCAAAATGGCAACCTGAGATAGGCTCTGCAAATTCTTGCCAGTTCTTTTAGTAAAAGAGAATGCACTACCTATTTGCCTGAGCACTTACCGTCTATGGTATGGATGCAGTGGGATAGTATAGCTGTCATGCATTGATTTATTTTAAGCCACACTTACCTGATAGGAAAGGGCTACCAAAGAACCTCACAATGGAACATCATGATGGAACACTATGTAGTGTAACTGAAGAAGGCTATTTGGGGAACCTACATGTTCATCACATTTCTGGTGCAGCACATTCCACAGTAACACATTTTAAGGGGAAAAAAAGTCTGCAACTTAGCATCTTAATTTGAAGGGATATACATACCATTTTAAAAGAGAAATACTGACAATGTTTGTTTCTTAAAGAGCTGAAGTCTGCTTCCAGAGCATCACACCCTCTGACCTTTCTACCCTTGAAGTTACAGAATAACCAAGAGGGCTACCAAATGGCAATGTGTGCTTGGCACAGTAACAAATGCAATGGAATTGAATCCATCCTATGATAAAACAAAAACTTGGGCAGAACTTGATGCTAAGCTGCATCCTAAGATAAGACCAAAAAAGAATTAGACCTAGCTCTCTTAATCAATTCTGAGAGGCTTAAAATCTCTGCTACAGTTCTAATGCCATTGCATGAAGATACTTCTATCATTCATTAGCACTCATGAGAAAATTGGAATATTTCAAGTGATCCCCCCCCCTTATATAAGTATGCAGCTTACAGTGATTTCCTCTAACTTTGTACGAAATGACAGCAAAATAACTAACCTGTGATCCCTCAGAGCCACAAGTCATTTGCAATTTATGGAATTTTATAGACTGGGGGTTGGGCTGAGAACCTTGTGGGTAGGGCATTAGGTTCAGTGAAGAGAATACTTAGGGACATTCAGGATCAGGAACCAGATTATCCCAAAGAATTCCTTTGATCAGTGCACTCAGAAAAAAATAATGTAATTGCAAATTTGTGCACAGAGAAGAAATCAACTTTCCCCTCTTATACCCAACTAGAGCAATGCAACAAATTCATTACTGATCACATCCATTAATCCTACATTGCAAGTTGGACAGCTCTTTGGAAGTAAGCATCTGCATCTAGGTGCCACTCCAATCAGCTCAGAAAGTAAACAATTTCGGAACTTCTCTGAATAAAACAGCCACACCGTATAGCCTGGAAATGCCCAGCAATGGAAATCTGGCTCTTCAGTACACCATCAAAATCACTCAATTTAGGTTTAATTAAAGCCTAATGGGATTGTGAGGACAAGCTGGCTAGTAATTCCAACACTCTCTGACTAACCTACCTCAAAGATGTGTTTTGAGGCTAAGAGGGAGGAAGTAAGCCACATGTGGATAGAAAGGTAGGGCATAAATGATGTAAATAAGGAAATAATAGCATCAACTAACTCCAGACATGTGTGAGTTAACTGAAAATGCCAACTTGTGCTGGGGAAAAATGGTTATATGAGCCTGTCCTCAGTTAGGATATACTGTGGCCAAAAAGACTGAAGACTCTATCTCAGAGGCACACACTCCACAGGCTGTGGAGAGCCTCATTTGCAATTGCTACCAACCAGAAATGCCACAATTTCTTCCATCCCTGCCATGAGGATGCAGCTTTTCCATTCCTCCAGCAGCAGCTGTTGCAAGGTGGGAACTAACTGCCAATTATTTCGGTAAGGGCCTTCCCCACTTTTACTAAAACATAGGGTGGGTGCCACAATGGGGAATGGTGCTTAGAAGACTCACAGGTGGCATGCCAAAGAATCACATGTGACTCCCAAGCCACGGAGTTAGTATCAGTGTTCTAGCTATTGCTCCTGTATGGCACTGCTTGTGCATAGTTGAGGCTGAAACAGAATGCTGCCAAATGGAATGCTTTGCATCTACTTGCATGGCATGGGCATGCATGACCGCAAAGTAAGGAAGAAAGGGCCAGAGGACATGATGGCTACCCTGATTTCCTCCTTTAAATCCATGCCTGCTGTGTGTACACAGCGATATCCAGAATGGTACATGTGGATAATTGCTTTTTTCCTCCTTGGGGTCTTTGTGTGATTAAAGGATAAGAAACTTGGGAAAACTGCTATAATATATGCATCTGAACAGAAACTCTAATTCTGTGTCCATTTTAAGCACATTTTGTAATTGGCTTGGTGGTCCTACCCTGTCTCCTACAGCTGATGCACAATTCTGGCTCAGTACATGTCACTTGAAAAGTGGATCATACTTATAAATAGATGTTCTCAAAGGAAATCCTCTGCTTCTGGCCATCCTTAGCCTTTTAAAAGTTTGTGCTGTCTCATTCTCTCCAGATAGAGACAGGCATTATAAGGCTTCCCCTTAGTCCACCAGAGGTAAATTAAGCCTGGTGCCTCTTAGTCTGTAGCACAGCTCTTTGCTTAGGCAGTTAAAAATCAACAAAAACTTGGAAGAAGCCAAGGTCATGTATTATTGCCTATGTCAGGGCCTAGGGTATAGATGATCTTTGCTCTATACTA
The DNA here is from genome assembly GCF_001447785.1 of Gekko japonicus. Classification (NCBI taxonomy): domain Eukaryota; kingdom Metazoa; phylum Chordata; class Lepidosauria; order Squamata; family Gekkonidae; genus Gekko; species Gekko japonicus. The sequence continues at coordinate 153,177 of NW_015171527.1, read as the reverse complement.
CAGAGGTTCTTTGGGAGGCTGATTTTCTAGACTAGGGAATGGGAACATAGAGGTTAACAGAAAAGGAAGACTCTGGTTTAAAAAAAACACCCAAAAATTAAAAACGTGCTACCAGCACTGTTGAAATGTGAAATGTGTTTCCAAAGACTATGTAATACATTTTACACAACAACCTGGATATTTATTTTATAAGCACGGACACATTTTAATTCCATAGTAGACAGTACTCAGAGATCTTTAGGAAAAAATCATTAGCTCTCTTTGAAATTACATACTAAAGGCTGGCTGGATGACTTCTAAAAATCCTCCCAACCCTTTTTGAGATTTTATAACTGGATGAAAATCAGCCAAGAGTTTGGCTCATTAATGTTAATATTAATAACAGAAGCTGGAAAAAAAATGAATCAAGGACCAGTTTTCACATTAACATTGAGATACTGTATCAATCTGGGTTCCAAATATATGTAAGTTCCTACAAGAGGCAGATGATTTTAACCACACTTACTGAGTCCCCTCATTTATGGACAGTTGTACTGACATGGTTAAAAGCACTCCACCACACATGGAAAAAGTTTAATTCTTACAGTTCAGATCCCACAGCATCTATGCCGCAAAGACAATGTGAGAGAATTGAGTCTAAGAATCTTTTGTAGTTATGTGTGCTGCTCATGTGAAACTCACTCAAGAAATCAAGTTTGTTCTGCTGATCTGTTTTTAGATTATCTTCATCTGAACACTGGAGATTCCTTTGGATCCATATCTATGCCCAGGCAGGCACTGAAGCTTTGCCTTCTAGGTACTTATGTCAGCATTATTTTCAGACATGGTCTCTGCTCAGAAGCAATTTCCCATGTGGTTAGTTCAGTACTTTAGGCCTGACATAGCACTTGTCGGTCTTTTATGGACAAAGGTATTTATGAAATTCTCTCTATTATTACTTGCCTGAGTGCTAGAGCTAAATCAGCAGAATGAAAATGTTTATTTTCTGAAGTGGCACTTGCAAAATATTTGCCTGTTTCTTCAGTTAATTCCAACATGAACTTTTGTGTCCTTGAGGTCTCTCATTCCAGCCATTGCTCTTGATGATGTAACATGGCAAGGTCACATTTCCTACAGTGACTGAGACCGGCCTGCTTGCCGACTGGCATGACTCTATAACCAGCAGAGTCTGGGAAAGTTCTTGATTTTTAAACACCTTTGGAAAGTTGTTTTCAGTACCTTCGGGGTCTTAACATTCACAGGAGAGGAAAGGTACCCACATACTGTTCAGATAGTGAGGAAAAAGGCTTTAGGTGTTTGCTATGGCGGTGTTTGCTACAGTGTCAATGAAATCTGATATTTTTCTGGAAGATTATCATGCAAAAACATTTATTGTCAGACTGGGCTTCAGACTAGAGAGTTCAACTGCATAGGCATCCTTCCTAATGAATCGACAGCAAGAGCCCAAGTGATGTGGGAGATGCCCTCCACACATCCATTTTACTAGAAGAGCATTACAAGTACATGGCATCACAAGGACACATGATGGCATCATACAAGAGTCAGAAGATTAAGAGTAGGCACAATTTCCAATCCCATAAATTCCTTATGTGAGCTTTAATCAGGAACCATATTACCAAAACAGCAAGCAAAACCAGCATCTCCAAAATCTTTTGCTGAAAGGACTATAAAAAGTACAAAAGACCCATACCAGTGCGGCTGGAGGAAGAGTCCCTTTCGGGCTGGTGACCCCGGCGCTGCCTTTGGTGCTGTTTGTTTGAGCCTGCAGAAAATAAAAGTGCACATACACAAAAAAAGAAGCCTCGGAAACGGAAGAAGACTAAAAGCCCTCCACACAGACAACCCATACTCACATCACCCCGACCCCTTTGGGAATGACATGACACCCTATTGAGATAGGCAGTTATGTACAAAATTAGGTTCTGGCAGCAAAAGAAGACAGGAAAAGTTTAGAGCAGATGTTGCAAAATGCCAAAAATGCTGCAGAGTTTCCTGTGTGACAAATTAGAATATTCCTTCAACCTGAGAAGTTTGACTATTTTGTAAACAATGGGTTTTTAATAGCTCTGGACTACAGAATTGTAAGAGATATACTGCAGGTAAAATGATTTTTTTGCTGTTAATGTGGTATAAGCCACAGCCATCCCCATTTTTCCCCAGGTGAACTGTTAGGCAAACCCCCATAATGATACTTACCTTCACTCCGTCAGCTTTCTTGTTCAGTAAACTCTTAGCTGCTGCATGGGGAGGGAAAGAAGAGACTTTAGTGGCAACTCTCTTAGTGTCCTGAGACATACTCTGTCCTGTCTGAACAGCCAAAAAAGAATCACACAAGCTGCATTGATGCAGTTCCCTCATCAAACAGCTAAAAGGAGGATCAAGAACAATGGGTAAATCCCAAATTCTATGAGGGTGGGCAAAGCCCCAACATCTCGCTAAGCCAAAAATGGAGGTATGAATGGCAAAATGCCACAAATGGGCAGTTTCCCAAATGCAGGGAAATCGGGGGAAGACTATAAAGTGGAAATGTCCTTGTTGATACTTGAATCATTGTGTTGTCTCTCTTTTTCCCAAGCTGCCATTGGCCTGGGCACATACTGAATTGTCCAAACCTTGTGCAATTGCAACAAGGAGGGAGTCTTTGCATTGTTAATGTGCCCAGATTAACAATGGTCTAAAATAGGACTCCACTCCCACTAGAGATCCTCTCAAAAACTTCCTATAACAATGTTTATGGAAGACAACATACGCATTCTTTAGATCCAGGTAGTCAGCCATATTGGTCTGAAGTAGTAGAACAAATTTAGAGTCCAGTGGCACCTTTGAGACCAACAAAGGTTTATGCAAGGTATGAGCTTTTGTGTGCAAGGCACACTTAGTGTGCATTGCACACAAAAGCTCATACCTTGCATAAACCTTTGTTGGTCTTAAAGGCGCCACTGGACTCTAAATTTGTTATAAATACTCTTTGTCCATTGTTAAGTTACGCACATTGTACCAAGCAATCATCAGATTTCCCTGCACTTCAATAGAGTGCACACTGGTCTCAAGCCCATTAAGATCTATGTAAACACTGTGTATTGAGAATAGTGAATCTCTTGAACACAGTTTCATGCAGTTCCTTCCCACTATGAGGTTTCAGATCATTCTTGACAGGAAGGCACACTTAGGACTGATCATTAAACATCATTTCTCCTTTTATACCAAGAGCTTCCAATTAGGAAAAAAAATAGCTGCAATCCAAGCTTTCCTTCAACAAGGAGCCAACCAGAACTCCATGCAGCATGTGAGCCTTAGGATGACACACTCTACCTATCTTCTTCACACCTTCCCAGTAAGACACCAATGCTGCCATTTCTGCAAAACCACTGTCTCATGATACACACCCTCATCTTTTCTTAGACATGCCAGAAAGTCTCTTCACATGTACTGTCCTTTCCCCCCCGTTCTCACTTGCATTGCTTTATCAATCTCACTTGCATTGCTTTATCAATCTCACTTGCATTGCTTTATCAATCTCACTTGCATTGCTTTATCAATCTCACTTGCATTGCTTTATCAATCTCACTTGCATTGCTTTATCAATCTCACTTGCATTGCTTTATCAATCTCACTTGCATTGCTTTATCAATCTCACTTGCATTGCTTTATCAATCTATTGCACTTAATCTAATGTGACACTTTGTTGTTAGTCTAGATTTGCTGTTACTCCACTTAAAACACAGCAGTACAGTACAAGCCCTTCTACCCGAACAGTTCAGTAAACACAGAAACATATGAATAATCAACGTTTCAATATTGAGCACCGACTACATAAGATCAAAGTGGTGGAGAGGACAGGAATAACTCATAAAACTATGTTTCTAATATATTGCATTGCCTCAGAATGCTTCTTGCTTTAGAATTGCTTCTTGTCTTTTTTTCTTTTGGCTGAGGAGAGACCCAAGAGTGATATGGCAGGGAGGCTGGAGGGGCTGAAATGAAATGCATGGCAAGGGGGGTGGGGGTGGGAAGTGTGCTACGGCAGCCAGGATAAATGTTTTCATTAAGATGAACAGAAATATGGGTGCCTGTCATATAGATCTGGTTAATAGAATTGAAGGACCAGCAAAGCCATGTGAAAAGCCTTTAGTGAGTAAAACAAGTTATAACACTGTGACTAGGAGAAATCACATATTGCCTGTAGTACTCGGCCAACAAGCTATAACTGGAATGCATTTTGTTCAAATACCCTCTGCAAAATCACAACCCATTACTGAATCCAATACAATGGCTCTGTGGACAGGCACTGACATCAGTAGGACCATCATCCTCAGAACAAGAAGATTCCATCTATTTCTGGACCCTATGAGGTCATGAAATGTCTCCCACATTAAATCCAGTCACCACAGTAGGTATTAAGGGCAGAACCCGAGAAAAAGTTTGCTTACCTTACAGAAATTTACAGAAGAGGAAAGGCGAGAGAGACAGGCAGGTGAGAAGGAGGTTTGGAAGGGGTGGGGAGAGAGAGAGAGAGAAGAAAAGGGGGGGAAAAAGAAGAAGTGTTGAGACAGAAAGCAAGGCCTTTGGGGTGAAGGCCCAGTCTGACACCAAGGGGAAGTGAAGCAGCAGCAGCAGCACCACAAAAGCAGCACTACAGTGGACTTTGCTCACACACACACACACACACAGAGGAAGGAATCTATTAATCTATTAACCAGAAGGCAATCAAACACAAACACGCCTTGGGATGCCTGCTGGACTTTGTAGGATGGCACATTCTCATTTTCCATAGTGGCTGAGCTCAGTAACCCTACAATTAAATCTGCTTATGTTTTTATTAAATATATGGCCTTTGTTTCCTTCTCCCAACCCAATCCTGAGCTCTTCACATTGTAAACCTTCTTTTGGGTCTCTCTTCCATATCTATTAGTGACCCATGGCGTCCGTGAAGTCTTGAATGAAACAAGGATCCTAAGATCATTCTAGCAATTACAAAATTTGTCTCAGTCCTTTTAGTCCTTACATCTAAGAAATAAGTGTCTTTTGCTGCCCAAGATTCATGAATCAATAAGCTTTTAAGGGCACAAAACGAAAGGAAAGGAACAAGGCAGGAGTATGAATGTAAAGTTTGCTAATTTTCTTCATGAATTCAAATTAGAGTTTTATGACAATCAGCTAACACCAGATTGTACGGTACCGGCTCTGTTGTTCACCCTTCTGACTGCAGACCCCCTGTGTCTCCCTCACACTGTGCCTGATGGTCCCTTGTCCCTCTATTTTGGGGGACAAATGTGGACATCCTAATCTGAAATCTTGAGTGGAAAAGAACAGAATTTGCTTGGTGCCTATAAGGCACCATGAGGCACCATGAGGCTAGGAGATGGCACCATGAAAATCTCTCAGGAGTTCCACAAACAGAGCACAACTACAGAAAAGGCACTGTCTTCAGGAAACCACCCACCTAACTTCTGAAGATGGGGGCACCTGAAGAAGAGCCTCCAATTACAATCTCAACTAAGGCACTAAAGTCATAGTGGTTTTGGTGGAGGTGGAGAGGTGCACTGGTAGAGCATCTGTTTGACATGCAGAAGGTCCCAGGTTCAATCCCTGGCATCTCCAGTTCAAAGGACTAGGTAGTGGGTGATACAAAAGACCTCTGCCTGAGACCCTGGAGAGCCACTGCTGGTCTGAGTAGACAATACTGATCTTGATGGATGAATGGACTGATCCAGGATAAGATAAATCCACATGTTTGTGTGTAGTGCTTAGTATTACACACAAAGCCAGATAACAGACATACCATGAAACTCTCAGAAACAACTCTCTGCCTCCAGCATATTTTAAATTCTTATGTATGGAAAATCAGAGAGAAAGGAGGGTAGCACCATGAGATATGGGGACCTCTGCACAGGTTACAGATTAATGGATATTACTACATGTACACACAGCATACACTTCAGCATATGAGGGAGATGCATTTGATTATTTCACTGAGAGTGCATGCTGTGGGAAGCAGTGACAGGATGTAGCCTTGCCACAGGTATATACTGTGAAATCAACACACACATCCCCCTCTAATTTTATATGGTAAACCATGGTACCTTTGCTTACCCATAAATTCTATAACACGTGACACAACTTTTAGACCAATGTATATTAATGTAAAGATTAATAATGGCACCTGCATTTACCCACAAATTCTATAACCTGTACCGTAACTTTTAGATTAATGTAAAGTAAAAAAAAAAAAGCAGAGAGGGGAGATTTTGGAATCTGCAGGAAGGGCTGGAGTACAACATTTGCATGTAGAAGGTCCCAGATTCAGTCCCCAGAATCTTGGGTAAAAGACCTCAAGTAGCAAGTTCTGGAAAATACCTTTACCTGCCTTAGACCCTGTAAGAAGTACTGTGATGACAACACACAATACTGAGGTAGACAGATTTGTGGTCTGACTCACTATAAAGCAGATTCACACGTTCATACGCATTGTGAATGTTAGAAATCGCCAATGTAGTTTGCCATAGCAACAATTACTCTTGAAACAGAAGATGAAACCACTAAAAGGTGAGCATTTTGTAGGATTGGTATATGTTTAGGGCAGCAGCAGGAGGACCAAACACATTACCCTTAATCCAGAGAAAATATCCAAGAGCTGAGTTCACAGCCGTGACTGGATACCTTCATAAAACCTTTCCTGAATCTTCATGGTTGCAGTTACATGGTCAACACTCAAAACAGATCATTCTCTTATCTGAAGCATCACAGATGATGTTTGTCTAGACTATTTTATTATCTATACTATTCTGCAGACTTGCTTGTAACCCACTGGGTGTCCATTTTCAGTGAGCGCTCTCTGGTTCCTCAGTTGCTAAATTAAATCAAAATCTCTCTGAAAACAGTGGAATCCCCCTAGCTCATTTACCCACCTGGAGAAAAACAAAGCATAAAGGGTTAAGACACAACTGTTTTCATTTATGAACCAGGCCAAAGTTCTGCTATTAAGCAGCACTATCATATTATGAGAAAGCATAAACAGTTGTGATGCCTCAAACAGTTTCCTTCCAAAATTATTTTTGTCTTCCCTCATATGAAACCTGTTCTCTGTATTTCAGTATTCATTTTCTATACCCAGATTTATCTCATATAACCTTTCAAACTCTCTCCTCACTAGTTTGTGAGTTTCCATAAGCAAATACATTCCCCAGAATTCTGGGCCAACTTTTAGAAGCAGTCATTGAAGTAATTATAATGGAGCTGGATATTCTGAGGAATGGAAGCTTTAAAACAAGATAAACACAAAGAGTTGTTGTAATTTCCATCTGTTTCTTCATTTTGCTTGCACTAAAATCCTAAAGAGTATTTTCAGAGGAACACTGAAGCTGGGTTGATTTCTTCATACTGGTCACACTGCTGCTGCTACTGCCACCATGCATATCACTTCTCCACATGCAGTACCAACATCAGCACAGACATAAGCAGACGCCCTCATCCATCTTCTGATAAAGAGATGTGACTAGGCAGGGCCCTGGAGCATGCACCTGGGTTACATAAACTCATGCACAATTCACCACATTCAACCTGCAGGCAAAGTTGGGATGCAGACAGGGCAATGATTAAGACAAGCAGAGCCAACATTCATGTGAGAGAAACATGAAAACTCATCAAGGGGGACCCTTGTCTGCATGCCCAAGAATTGTCCTTGTTGATCGCGTATGGAGGGGAGATGTTCTCTGAGCAATAGTCTCTCAGGTTCTAGTTGGTCTTAATGACTTTCCCACAGCCTAAGTTGCATCAGGTTATTTCTCCTACTGGCACTTTTTTTTTTTGTATAAATGATTTTACAATCCCTCATCACAAAAGGAAGATTCTCCTTTGTGTTTGGTCCTCCTTTCCACCCTCTTCACAATTGGTCATGGGACTATTTAGGTGAAGCTTTAGAAAACTCCCCAAGACTGGGCTGCTGAAACGCATGCCAACAACCAACAAAAGCCACAGGAAAGCTGCTGAACCTTTCCTGCTAACTGATTATACGCACAAGGCACACATATTTAAGGGTGAATACAGATGTACCCATTCTGAGTGATGAACCTGGTATGGATCTGTATTTTTGGCCAGTTGTACAACCTTGCTCAGAAAATTGAGATCAAGAGGGATTAGTTCTTCCTGTTTCCAACAAAAAAAGCTGACACTGCTGAAGGCTGGTAGGCTGGGCCCTTGTAACTATCATGAAGCCGCCACCATCCACAGATGGACTGGCAAAGTGCCAACTGGTTGGCCTGTGTGCCAAACTTCCCCCTCCCTTGTTCAGAATCAGTGTTTCAAATGGGGAAAAGCAAACTGACTCTCAAAAAATGCCAATAAACATATTACCAGATTAGCATGCCAAGCTCCTGATTATTTTTAATTCCAACTGCCCACCTCCCATAAAACCATGGTGGCTTTGGAGGTTTGGAGCCAGGTACCTGTCTCACCAGATGAGGGAAGAGGGAGGGGACAACAGAGGCTACACCCCCATAGTAAAAGTAATTGCACTGGCTCCTGTAGATAGGTATGTCTGTATGCACCCTAAATCAGGGAGAACTCTCCCACCTATCTGGTCAGAAAAGTTTCCTAAATATAATGGTCACAGCCAGTTTGTGATGGATGTTGAAACAATGTAATCCAAGATTAATTTGTCTTACTGTAGGTGCCAAAACATGCCCATTTCAGGCTATATCAAAGGGGACATCTGAGTGCTGCACGTTCACATAAGAGAGGAACTGATGCCTGTACCTTCTCCAGAGTAAATGATCAATATGCCTGCTCTGTAAGGACTCTGTGTGCCTCCCACCAGCTGAAAAAGGAGCCACCCTCAGTGGAGTGGTGCCTGATCTTAATGGAAGACATGTATTTGCCGTTGCATCTTACTCATATGTCCTGACAAACTTCTATTCAGTTGTGTCAGTCAGGAACACAAACTTGTCACACATGTTCATGCACTACCCCTCTCCTCCCTCCACACATGGAGTGTGCTTGAAATGTGGACTGGGAAGCCTTTAAACAAAGTGCGCTCTGACATAAAATCTGCATGCAGGTGCATGGGCAAAGTAGAGGCTGTTTCCTTTCTACAAACTGGGATTCTAAATCAGCCCAGATCAGAACCCCAGTTTGTACAGGGGAAACAAAGAGCAGTTTGCCCATGTACCTGCATTCAGACGTCATAGCAAATGTGGTATTTGCCCGAAGGCCTCCCTGGAAGTTTTCCATTAAACACCTTGTGTTAAGGGAACAGGGAATGTCAAACAAACTGTCATCGGGTATAAATGGGTTTCGTGTGACATCTGAATACGGCTGCATCACCTGAGTCTCAGATTAAAGTTGCAGCTTTATGCCCCACAAACACAAATGAACACGAGTGGTAACAGAGTATTATAAATACAAAAAATGTTCATGTGAACATCAGTTCCACTGGTGAAAGAGCCTCATTTGCTCCCACTGATATAGCAAGCAGTGGTGAAACAAATAATGTCTTAAAGAATGGATGGTTTTCCTTCTGCATTAGGAATGTACATGCTTTGGTAAGTGTGCACTGCCAAGTAGCAAATTACATCGTATTTTTAAATTCCTGAAAGGATCAAAGACAATCTGTCCTTGTGAAAGTACCACCACTACAACAGTGTTTTCCAGTCAGAAAGATTAAATGCCACTAGCTATATTTTAGGACAGCTAATTAAAGACTGTATGTAGTCATGTTGCGACACAGAAAAATTCCCCAAGCAACAGTAGTATAATTCCTTTTTATTATGACCAAATAAATGATCAAAAATAGTGAACCAGCTCTTGACCAGTTGCCTGTTCAGTACCCCCCTCAAAGGGTGGGAGTATTTTACAGCATGATGAGGAAGTCCCCAATGTCTAGTTTGTAGAATCTTAAAAATGGAATATAAGGCAGGATGTGTTACTGAGTTAGATGGATTACATCATGCTGGTTGAAATTTCCTCCCCAAGATACACCAAAGGCTACTGGGATGGAGAAACATGAAGAATGGCCATTTCCCCCCCCCCTTGTCCTAGGAGACTTTGGTATATCTTGAAACCAGTTTTGTGCCCAGCACCATCCAATCTAATCAAGTGTGTGACACAGCCTGTATCCCGTTTTTTAAGACCACTAACTACATATTTTGTGCCCCTCCATCATGCTCTGAAACAGCTTTTTCTCTCTCCTTCCCTGTACAAACATTCAGCCTGAACCCTTCTGGGGAACTTGAAAGCTTGTTCACTGTATTATGATATTTTGTTGGACCTCATAAAAAGACATCATATTGTTGTCGTTTTTGGAATTTTGCTAGTAACTGTGTAGCAGGCCTGACAGCCCAGATGAGACTGATCTTGTCAGAACTTGGAAGCTAAGGAGGATTGGCCATTAGAAGGGAAGACTGGGGCTGCTATATGGAGGAAGGCAGACAGTAGCAAACCACCTCTGCTCATCTCTTGCCTTGTGCTGTCGAGTTGCATCCGACTCATGCTGACCCCATAAGGTTCCAACTTGTGGGGTTGCCATGAGTCGGATGGGACTTGACAGCACACTTTTAGTTCTTTTCATTGCTGGAAGCCAAATATAACTATGCTGTAGCCATTTACACGTTCAAAAGAGGGGAAAGATCCCTTGTGCTTCTGTATAATCATTCATTCTTACCATTAAGAAATTTCTTCAGCTTCTGAAGCTGCCTGTTCCTCCGCAAAACTGCTCAGGGACTGGTCCCCTCCAGTCATAATATCTTGCTTTTTCTTGTCCACTCCATCACCTTCTGACGTGGCTAGAAAATGTTCTCCCATCAAAAAATGAAAGGTCACTGCAAAGGCCTCAGAAAAGACTTGTCATTTCCTGATGGGAGTGGACCCAGTCACATAAGAAATGGCACCTCATAGTGTAATCCTAAACAGAGTTACACCTTTCTAAGCTCACTGACTTCAGGTGTTTTGGAAAGCTGGCAAGGGAAAAGATAGAGTGGGCTTGAAAAATCCAGGGGAGGCTGGATATAACATGCATTCTCCTGATTGCCTCTCTCACTCAGGGTCATCATCCCTTGCTCCATGTATGAACTGCTCTGCCCCCAGCTCAGTACTGGTGCCAAATCAATATTATATGCTAATAACTGATGGTATTTGGTATCACCTATGAAAGGAGGAGATGTGGAGGCAGTGCCATAATCAACATCCATCAAATTCCTACAGCAAAGCTGAAGATTCTCTCCTTCCCTGCCCTCTAAGATAAATCATGCATTTTCTCTTGTTATGGGATTGAAATCTCGTTTAACACTGATCTGAGATTCCTGCATAATTTTGGCAGTGCCTGATCTCAGCTGAAAGCTCATGACCTTTTTAGCATTATAGTTTCCTAGCATCACTGGATGGGATGATAGATCCAGGCCCCGGTCATACGAGAGGTTTTGGGCTGGGAGAGGGACGGATCGGGGGTGGAGCAAATGGGTGCGATCCCACCGCAACATCTGAGAAGTGTTGCGCACCCATCCCCGATCCGGCCCTTCCGCCCAAAACATGGAGCAAAAATGAACCACCTACTGAGGTGGTTCTTCTGGGATGGCCGCATCAAGGCCGGCCGTGGGATCGCCGGCGTGTCCTTTCACCGGCGCATCCCTGGCTCCTGGCCGAACTGCGCATGCTCAGACATGCGCAGTTCGGCAGCCTCCCCCTCCCGACCGTCTTCCTCCCCAGCAGCTGATCGTGGGATCCCACCGCGGCATCTCTATTTTGGTGCGGCTCTAATTAGCCGCACTTTGGCCGGTGTTTTTCCTGCCGTGTGGCAAGGACCTTAGGTGGGCAGCCGTGTTGGTGTGAAGCAGTAGAAAAAAGTCTGAGTTCAGTGGCACCTTTAAGACCAACAAAGTTTTATTCAAGGAAGTGTGTGTGTACGTGAAAGCTCATACCTTGAATAAAACTTTGTTGCTCTTAAAGGTGCCACTGAACTCAGACTTTGATGGGATGAGTTAGAGTTGCCACCACTGACAAATATATAATTGGAAACAAATAATAATTGATGGTATTTGGTAGTTTATACAGAGGTAGGCTATATGAAGAAGGGGATTTGCTACTGGTTGTGAAAGGGGTGGTCCTGGATTCTTAAGACAGGGTGTGATGAGGTGCTTGTGATGAGTGACACTTCATGCGCTCAGATTTCAAAGTGAGAAAGGGGAAGTGAGGAGGGTCTCTTCAGGACACGTCTACCTTGCTCCACCAACCCCATGGTGGCACCGGAGGCTGCTGCAGACATTGTGGCGGGAGCGGTGGTCTGTCTGCCCACTGTTAGCACCAGATGGGGAAACAAAGAAATAAAGGACAGCAAAACAGGAAAGGAACGGGGAAAGAGTAAGAGAAGAGCAGAGAGAAAGAGAAGAGAAAGACAGAGGGCAAGTAAGAAGGGGAAAGAAAGGAGACAAAGGAAGCAGAAAAAGATTAGAGTTAAAGTTGAGATGAAGAGACGTGGCTACTGGTAGCAAACTTGCATTCACTTTTACACAATCCATGGGTCAATCCATCCAGTGAAGAGTTATCCTAAAACCCTCCTATTTTCTCTGCTCTGGACACCCCACACTGGCTTGGGAACCACAAGTGCACAGGATCACATATTCTGTGGGTAGCAAAGGAAGTTGCTGCTTCTATAGAAGAAAGCTACTGCTTCTTTTGGCCTCAAGGAGAGGCAGGGAAGGTTGTTTACATCTCAGCTGTTGAATTATGTCATCAGCATCTAGAAGGAATGTCAAGCTGTGAACATCAAAGAAGGATTTTTGCTGTTGGGTCTGCGATAGCTAAAGGTTCATGAAATTATCATGTGGCACAGGATGTACATGAGCCATGCACCACTTCTGTGGTTCACTTCCTGAGCCTCTTTAGAGACAAAGAAACCATGATTATAATTTATTAGCACTTTTATATCATCACTGAATTTTCCTCCTCTATGATTCTAGAACTGTTGACTGAGAAGGAGCTGCTTTGTCTCAGCAGTGGAAATGTGAATGCCAAGTATGAGACCCAGTATTAGCCAAGGAATCAGTTCACTCGGTAGCTCTACAGAATCTGGCAATTGTCACAGGAAAAAGTAACCCAGCAAATGACAGCTGGGTATTTAGGAATCATCATCTGCTTTCTAGCTGGGAGGATCAGGTGAACATTAGAATTCACTGGCTTCCCCAGCTAAAATGACAGGAGATTCAGTCATTCTTCAGAGCTAACAAAAGTATGAGAATAGAAACATCTTACGAATTTTCTTCCAATGATCGCTCTTCCATACTTTCCCTTCTCTCCTCAACACCTTTAAATGTTACTACTTTCTTGTCTTTCTGTATAACAACACCCAATTTCTGCCCAGAAATTCCAAATTCCACAAAAAGGTAAGGTAACACCTCTGTTCTGAATTATACAAACCAAATATTAATACTGGCATAATATAATTTTATAAAGTGTTATGGGATTTTGTAGGATTCCCCCCCACCACCACCTGCTTGAAGAATTTGGATTTCCTGGTTGCGGAATATGGATTTTGTTTTTGTTTGCTGTAAAATTCATGGGGCCTTGAACAGGCCCATGAACAGGGGATGAGAAAAGGAAGCCCTGTAGGAGAGTGAAGGGGGAGAAACAGTGTGAGTGGGTGGATTCTTGCTTGTGGAATCTACTCAGCCATCTTACACCCTCTGTTGTCTTGTAAAATGAAGGCACTTTTATTCAACTTCTCTAGCCAGGAACAGCAGCATATCTCCCTTGGGACCAGCACTTGGCTGCTATAGCAGGGCAAATTCTTCTCTGATTGATCAGATGGTGGTCATGAAGCAAAACAGGAAATGTCAAGAGGGAAAAAGACACACTGAATGTCTGCAAAACCAACAGAAGAGTTAATGGCCATCAGCCAGTGCCTAAGCCCTTGAGATGTCCACTCTTAACAACAGGTTTCCATGGTTTTCTGAAATTAGGATTACCTGCATACAAATCATGTAAAGAAGTATTTATATAGCTAAGAGAAATAATAGTAGTAGCAGGTGCACTGTATTAGACTTCAAGAGATGTGGGAGTAAAGAGAGTTGGGGTTAGGAGACAAGATTGACAGCAAGATCCAAAGGGTAACTCTTGGATATATCGAAGATCAGATTGAAAACAAAAGGTATTTCTCTGTGGTTACTCAATGCTCCCTCTAAGCTGTGGAGTCTTGTGAGCAAAAATTCTATTTTGTGAGTTACTGGCATTAAAGTTGTAAGTGAGCGATTTGGCTACTGCATAAATTAGTTTGCTCTGGAGCCATCCTTCCTGAGCTAAGACAAAAATGTGTGAGCTGGAGGCTAAAAAACTGTGAGCTAGCTCAAATTAACTCAGCTTAGAGGGAACACTGGTTACTATGCACACCTCATAACAATAATACAGGAGCTCCTAAGAAATAATTACAAGTGTGTGTTTGTGGGCAGGGTGATACTGTCCTCTTCCTAAATGCCAGCCCTTATGCTGGGGTGGGGGAAACTGGCAAGCCTGCATTCCAAGATCAGAAGCCTGAACAGATAATGTTGAATCAAATTGCTTTAACTGGCTGCATTGTTAAGGTTTCTGCAGGGGGATTAAAGGAAGGGAAAAGGAGGGGGAGACAATACCATAAGTCAGTCAAATAAAACTTAGAGTTCTTGAAAGAAAGTGTGTAAGAGGACACTACAGGGCACCCGGGGTTTCCTTCTGATTGGCTTTATGTGTGGAGTCTGACTGACACCCAGTCAGCAAAAATAAATTAGCTTGCACTGTATTCCTGGCTCTCGTACATAACTTTCTGCATCACAATACTACCATGACAAAGAGAAAGAGAATGGATATCACACTCCCAGGAGTGAGATTAATTAACAAAATCTATATGAGTGGAGTCTGAACAAGAGTTATGCTTGTTGTACAGCACTACCTCAATTAGAGGGGTTTTCTTTTAATTAAAAGGGGGATGGAAATGACAGCAGTGTGAATATCTTTCTTTTCTCTTCATTAAGAAAGCAAAGCTCTCACCTGAAAAGTTTCTTGTTGCCAACATAGTGGTAAGAATTGCACCCTAAAAGAGAGAAAGAAAGGAGTTTTTAGATAGGTTTTCATAGGGGATTTTTTTTAGAGTTTAAGCACAATGGAGGACTTTTAAAGAAAGAAGAGAGGAGAGAAGAGAACAGAGTAAATCTATGGAAATGCTGAATAAGCATCACTGAATGAGCAAAAGACATTTTCTACAGCCTATACCTGTGAAACTAACTGCATTTGGGTATCATGATAAACTGTGGTTTGTTTAAATTTTGCACAGCATACTCTAGTTGTGCACTAGATACAAGTAACAAATCTTGCTTTGTGCACACACCTCAGTTCGTCGGCTTCTTGCTTCCTCTCTGCCTCCCAAGAGACGAGAGACCCCTTGCACAGTCAACTCTGTGGCCAGGCAGTGCCCTTGCTTGTTGTCTTCAGAATGTTTATGGGGTGGGAGCGGGATGGGGGGCAAACAGCAAAGTTATCTATAAAGAACTACCAGTGCCATCCTAAACAGCTCTACTTGGAATCCTATTCAAGTTTTCTCAATGACGCTTTCTCCCAGGGAAGTGTCCTTAGGAGTGCATTGTGAGTAATTTATCTATAAATGTCAGTGAGAACTGCTGACCAAGGAATGGATAGATATATCCAAAGTGGTTAGCTTTATTAACATGAATGACCTCCCATGAAATCATTACCCAAATGCTAAAAGGGCAACTCCGTCTCCCCTCACTTATTTCTATTATTCCAGCCTTTGAAGGTTAGACACACCTTGTTAAATAAATCAGCTCAGGTCATATGAGGCCCTGAAATGCTGAAGATAAACGTTTGTCCCCTAGAGCTGTCCATTCTAATACTGTATTACTTTTCCCATCACAGAGCTGTAGAAAATAGGTTAAATGGTTTGTAACAAGCAGACACACACAATCATTAGCACATCATCATAAGAAACAGGTTAATTTTATAGAGGAGTCTGACCGCAACACTTCTGTGTTTAATTATCATTTCCATTTCATGCGGGATGGTGGGGTGGTGGTAGAACATTACACCTCACCTATATCCTTTTGGCAAAAAGTGTGGTATGGTGCTTGGATTTAATGAGAAAAGCACCACGCAACCGATGTAAACACTTAGAGTCACCTTGTACACGACAAAATTCCACATAGTCCATCTACAGATCATACAGTGACTGCACAAGCAGAGTCCATGGCATATACATACTCTGGGAAGTAACAACTGGTTAAGACTTCCCAGCATGTTCAACCGTCGCATGCACAATTGTCACATGTACATCATTTCCTAAATAGCAGTGCCATCAAGCAGGCATATGAGATAGTGATTATAGGACACATAGATCAAATGATTTTTAGCAAAAACCTGCTAGATTAACTGGAAACTGAAGGAAAAGGACAGGCTGAAGAAGATGAGACACACAATGGCCAAGACCTTTTGCAGTAGATGTCAAAGGGAAAGGGTGAAATTTTAGAAGACTTGAACCAGAACAAGTAGGTAAGAGAGGTGAGCTGGAATGGAAAGGTTAAATATCTTTCTTCAATATTTTTGGCAGGGTGGTGTGACATGAAGGAGGAGGGGGAGAAATGGAAGGTGACTGAAGGTTTTAGAATTGAAAGAGAGAATAAAGCAAGATAGTTCAGAATGAGAGAGGGAGAGGAAGGAAAAAATCACAGAGGAAAGGGACAAGGAAGGAGCCTATTGGAATTAATACTGGACTGTGTCAATCTTCCTTTGCCGTTGGTCAGCTTCCAGGACTCAGTTGGTGAGAGTGGAACAAGGATTGTGAGCAAAAGTATCAATCAGGAAAATAAACCAACAGCGCAATCCTATGCAGAATTATTCCACTCTGGTGTGAGTTTGTATAATGACATTACACTGTAAAGTGCTTAGCATGGATGAGAACAGAAGTGTACATGGACAGACAGAACTGTAAGCAGATTCAGCACTGGAGGCCCCTAAACATTTCCCACGCTTAACTTTCCCAGTTTTTAAGAAAACTGTACTTACCTTGAGCTTCCTTCTGGCATTGAATTTTTTCAGACACTCTACAGTCTCCTGTCTGTGCATCATGGAGGCCACTGTTGAACGTTGCTGTTAAAGGACAAAAACAGAATGTGAACAAAGTCTGCAAATTCTTCCTTGGCAACAAGAATAAATACAGGAAGAAGAAAGCAACAAAAAGGGGATGGTGGTCTTAAGATGTGCAGTGGATATTACTTCCCACAAACCTCTCGTATGCCTGCTGTATTTTTATATATTGCTCTGTCATGGAATGATTATAAGCCTGTACAGTAGCACAGTATATAAGCATTATATACTCTCAATACACTACGCAAAGGCAGTCTTGTCTGACTGCCAGACAACTGCTGCTCTCAAGAATCTGGATACTATAAGGGAACAACATTTTGGAGCTCTTTGAGTCAACATGATAAAAGTTCATTCATAATTTAGGACACAACACGGAAGATGACATGCAGCTTTCATATATGAGGCAAAACCTCTGCCCAGAACAGGATAGGGGAGAGGCTGTGGCTCAGTGGAAGAACATCTGTTTGGTACACAGAAGGTCCCACGTTCAACCCCTGGAATCGCCAGTTATAAAGATCAGGTGATGGGAAAGGCCTCATCCTGAGACCCTGGAAAGCCCCTGCCAGTCTAAGTGGACCATACAGATTTTGATGGACCCCGGGTCTGATTGTGACCATGTATGAAACTTCACCTACAAGCAATTCTGACACCTTTTTCAGGATTGCCACACACAGCATCAAAAGCAAAGTGGCAGCTGGAATCTTGAAAGAAAGGGACACAATGCGTAGATTCAGAAGCCGTTTCCTTCCCGTGATAGGCAGGTGTCAAGCACAAAGGCAAGAGAAACAGTGACACTTACACAGACCCATGGGTGTTTTAAAGCTTCATGAGCTGTGATTCTCTTTGCGGGGTTGATAGTTAACATCTGGTTTATGAGGTTTTTTGCTTCAGGGGTGACTGTGTCCCACTCCGGAGAAGGAAACTGTGGACAAAAAGAAGTTACAGGAATGTTATGCTGGAGAACACATCAGTGTCCAAGGAGGAGGGTGCTCCCATTCAGCAGGCCAGCATTTTCTAAAAAACCCTACAGCAGCTTAATAAACCAGGGACAGTCTGAGAGTCTGCCCAGGTTCCCCCATCCAGCCTGTATCATTTTTATAATTACCGTATCAGAGGTAAAGCAATATGCACATCTAATTGAGGCCTTGTGCACTATGGATTTCTAATTAATACCTGAAATCCCACACATAGTCCTATCCTTCTCTTTTAGCAAGTCCAACCAACATTATTCAGCTTTTGATTTCACTATTCCTTGAAGAAAAAGAGGCCTACATGAGCAAATGAATGAAGAATGCACTCCTGCAGTTCTGGATGGGTGGCATTTTTTTCTGAGGCCACTTCTAATACATCCTAACTGTAGATTACTAACGTGGTTCTTGTCTCACCACCACCACCAAGATCCACCTCTGATGAACTTGAAAGGAAGTGAAGCTTTAATTTAGAAGAAGAAGAGATTGGATTTATACCCCGCCCTTCACTACCCAAAGGAGTCTCAGAGCGGCTTACAAACTCCTTTCCCTTCCTCTCCCCACAACAGACACCCTGTGAGGTAGGTGGGGCTGAGAGAGCTCTTGACAGAAACTCCCCTTTTTCAAGAACAGCTCTTATCAGAGCTACGGCTTGCCCAAGGGCATCCAGCCAGGTGCAAGTGGAGGAGTGGGGAATCAAACCCAGTTCTCCCAGATTAGAGTCTGCGCACTTAACCACTACCACTTAACCAAAGTGCAGAGATTTCCTAATCATGGAGGGGGGGGGAGCAATCTTTGGAAAATTAACAGCTGGGGGGCTGCTCATTGATACCATTAGAAAAAACTCCAGCAGACATCTCAAAGTTTGAGAATCACTGCATGATTTAGAACTACATGTCCTTCCTTAAAAGTGTCTTTAATACAGAAAGAGCCTTAAAAATATGACACTCAAGACATTTCAAGGGGTACTCTAGAAATGTTATTTTTCTTTTCTCCCCTACACATTCACTCCTACCACATTATCCCACTCTTACCAGCATTACTGTGATGAGCACAAGGTTTGAAAATGTGTTTGTCAATGCAACCCGTAGTTCTGTTCTTAAGAGGCCTTGGAAATACAATCACAGGCCAGCCGATATGTTCCTATACTTCTTGAATCTCTCATGGAAACAAGATGAGTGGAGGACAGGAATTTCGCCACAACATAAATATAATGGACGCTGAATAGAAGATCAGAGTGATGAGAGTTGTTTCTGAGACATGGTGAGGAATCCAGTCGCAAGAGTTAACAGCACCCTCCACTGTTTGGCATAGCATAACCACACAGAGAAGAGTCATCATGTTGCTGTGCTGCATTTAGGACTCACTCAAATATGAGATGCTCACTCAAAGTCCCGTTAGCACACAGAAGAAGAGGAGGAGGAGGAGGAGGAGATTGGATTTACACCCTGCCCTTCACTCGGAGTTTCAGAGCAGCTTACCTTCCCTTCCTCTCCTCACCCTGTGAGGTGGGTGAGGCTGAGGGAGCTCTGAGAGAACTGGGACTGGCCCAAGGTCATGCCAGCAGCTGCATGTGGAAGAATGGGAAATCAAACCTGGTTCTTCAGGTTAGAGTCTGCCACTCTTAACCACTACACCAAACTGGCTAGAGTAACCTTCATAGCACTTGTTCCCCTCATAAATAATTTGGAGATCCTGCTCTTAACCC
This sequence comes from Gekko japonicus, assembly GCF_001447785.1. Taxonomy (NCBI): domain Eukaryota; kingdom Metazoa; phylum Chordata; class Lepidosauria; order Squamata; family Gekkonidae; genus Gekko; species Gekko japonicus. The sequence continues at coordinate 133,389 of NW_015171527.1, read as the reverse complement.
CCTTGGATATGTGGTGCTGGTGCTTTTCTCGGCAGGGAGATGCCCAGGGAGATGCCCAGGCATGATCACAGAATACCAAATTCTTGAGACAGATGTTGACACATAGTTCACAGTACTCGTACAGATTAAGGGGCTGCAGATTAACTCTTTAGGACATGTTCCCGTCCATGTTTCTGATCAGATGAACACCACATAAATCTGTTATTAGCAGTATCTATTATATTGCTGGCTTTTGCTAAAAAAAAAAGGGGGGGGACATTTGCTTGGTTGCCAAGTTTCTTAAAATGTGTGCTGGATTTGCACGAGGAGCAAAATGAAATAAAAGAAAGAATGGTAGCCAGAGCTGCCAACCCCAGGTGGGTGGAGATCTCCGCAATTACAGCTGATACCCAGACTACAGTGATCAGTTCCCCTGGAGAAAATGGCAGCTATGAAAGGTATATTTTATGGCACGACATCCCTGCAGAGTTCCTTCCTTTCCCCAAAACTCCAGGAATGTCCCAATCCAGAGCTGGCAACCCTAACTGTAGCACTATTTCAGGCTACTGGTGCTTTTGAATGTAAAAACTGCCCTTTTATGGTAGCCCTTTCCCTTCCTGTGTGGGCTTTCTATTTGTAGAGAGGTTTTAATACAGAGGTACAATGAAAAATGACCCCCCCACCATCACCCCTGTAGTCTATAGTGGCACAATCTGTTCTGCCATCTCATCAGTCCACCAACCTAATTTTACTGCATCTACAGACCAGGCCTGGATATGATGCACACGTCAGGTCAGCTCCAGAGCAGTTTTCAGTCTCAAATCCATCCAATACTAACTTCTGTCAAAATGGATACAAATGTGCATTTTTGCTTTAATTTCAGAAATGCTGGGTGTGTTTTGTAGATATGGGGTTGGTCCCTCCATTGTCTCTGACAAATGAAATGGTAGTAGTAGTCTCTACTGAGAGGATTAGATTATGAGGTTTAATGGGCAGTGAGCAGATTTTCAATGAAGAGATTAGGGAGAAACATATTTTACAGATACTTTTTTTGAGCCTGGACAGAGACAGTTATATCCTCATCCATATTTGTTTTTACTGCCAACTCTGAATGCAGCAAGGACAGAAGAAGAGTACCCTTCTGTATGGGAAGGACATGAACTGAAATGGTATCAGTCCTTGCTTTCTTGTCTGTGGCCTTCAGACACAGACAAGAAAGCAAGTGAACACAAGCTAGCATGGCTTCTATTAGAGACACACACCCCTTAGCACTGAATAGTATCTGAAGGGCCATCACCTTCCATACAACCCCGTCTGTCAACTGAAGTCATCATCTAAGGCCCTGCACCGGGTGCTCCCACCTTACGGAAATGGATGGTTATAGGAGACGAGGCTTTCTCTGTTATGATGCCCTGTCTATCTCATAGCCTCCCGAGAAACATTCACTTGGTGCCCAGTTTTTTGTTTGCTTCAGAACCAATCTAAACTTTTATTTGACACTACTTTCAATTACAGTATCTTGAGGGTTGGTTTTCTGTCGTTTATGTTTGTTACCTGCTGCTGCTGTTTATTTGGAATTACTTCAATGTGTAATTCAGTTTGGTGTAGTGGTTAAGTGCGCGGACTCTAATCTGAGAGAACCGGGTTTGATTCCCCACTCCTCCACTTGCAGCTGCTGGATGACCATAGTTCTGTCAGAGCTGTTCTCTCAAGGACAGTTCTGGAAAGAGCTCTCTCAGCCCCACCTACCTCTGAGACTCCGAGTGAAGGGCAGGGTATAAATCCAATCTCCTCCTCCTCTTCATTTAAAATTCAAATATTTTTTATATTTAACTTAGCCACCTTGCAGTCTACATGTTAAATACATAATGTAAATCCAAGCATACAGCACTCCTCCTTGGCTTCCTCACAAACAATTTGCCATATTTTTATCCCATCCCTCCTCCAAGGAGCTCATGGAAGCATCCACAATACTCTCTTCTATTTGATGTGGTGGTTAAGTATGCGGACTCTAATCTGGGAGAACTGGGTTTGAGTCCCCACTCCTCTCCTCGCAGCTGCTGGATGACTTTAGGCAAGCCATAGTTCTGTCAGAGCTGTTCTCTCAAGGGCCGTTCTCATAAGAGCTCTCTCAGCCCCACCTACCTCACAGGGTGTCTGTTGTGGGGAAGGGGAGGGAAAGGAGTTTGTAAGCCGCTCTGAGACGCCGAGTGAAGGGCGGGGTATAAATCCAATCTCTTCTTCTCTTCTTCTATTTTATTCTTACTCTGTCAAGTAGGCTGGGCTGATGAAAGTGTGTGACTGGCCCAAGGTCACCCAGAGAACTTTGTGACAGAATAGGGATTTGAACCCAGGTCTCACCATTCCTAGTCTGACACTGTAACCATGACACCGCACTGGCTCCTGTGTAAGCCATTGCCTATAATCAAGGCCATTAAAAATTATTATGAAGAGACATTGTGTGGACAATGTCGCAAAGACCTGAGAGAAATAAGCAATTACTCACGTCATAGGCACCAGCCTTGATCTGTTGGTACAGCTTGTGCTGATCTTCATCCCAGAACGGAGGATACCCAACCAGTAAGATGTAAAGAATAACACCTATGGCAAAGAATGGAATGATGGCAGTTTAGAAGCAAGCACCTAAGGCCTCATCTCTCTCATTCTACTACTCAGGCTTGTCAAAGGAGGAAGCTGGTAATGTATTTTTTTTCTTTCGCTTGATCAAAGATTTATATTCTGGGTGGTACTTCTTATGTTCATGACCATCTTTGTGCACAAGCCTATGTAACTGGGGTGAGGGATGCCAATTGCTTCTCTAGTCTTCTTCTCAGTGGCTCTTTGGAATATGTGCAGAAGACATACAAGAATTATTTATACGCACCCCAATCTAAATCCTTGCTTACACTGTTATAATGGAATCTGGGCATGAGGACATCTCCTAGAACTGGAGAAGCCAAAACAAGGGTGTTTTCTTAATCTTTCTGAGCAGCCTCTGGAGACAGACTTCTCCTAAAATGTTCTGTTTGTGGTTGCCTTCTTCCTTTCTTTTCTCCTGAATGTATTCTATCTTTATCTGGAGTCTCACCCTTCAATTTCAGAGAGCCTCAACAGAGTTGCAGCTTGTCAGCCCATAACAATGGCTGAACATTAAATGATTCATCCATTACATAGCTCCGAGGGAGAAGCAAATAATCTCATCCTATTATTATTAACTGGGCAGCAGATGGAATAAAGCCCCATTTACACATGCAGGAGAATGAGGTGGTAGAACACTGAGGTGGGAGAATGGATTGCAAATGGTAGATTCCAGCTGCATGCCAATAGAAATCCAGCATGGCATTGAGAAAGCTTATATTCTTCAGGTTCTAACCCACTCCTTTGTTTGCTGTGCTGGCTTTCTATCTTCAGGAGGTTTTCACAATAGGAGAGAATTCCAAAACGTTATTCTGTATGATCCTCCACTTGCAGTCAGAAGTAGCATGGCCCACTGAACCACTTCATAGACCTTCATGTGTGATGCAGGCCTCAGAAAACCCTTTGATATGTTTAACTTCCTTACTCTGTGGAAGAGCCACAGTAAGGAGTCACACACAGTTTGATCTTACCACATGCCCAGATATCCACAGGTTTGCCATAGGCTTCTTTGCGTAGGACTTCTGGAGAGAGGTAGCCAGGAGTGCCTGCAAAGCCTGAGGGGAAACAAGAGTTGCCAGAGTGTCTGGTTTGTGCAATTATTGGGTCAGGAAAGCATGCTGGGAAACGAGGAAAGGGAAGGGATCCAACCAGCACTCACCGAACCAGGCCTGCTGGTCTCCTTGCACTTCAATCGCCAAGCCAAAATCTGCCAATTTCACTGCTGCTCCTTTGCATTTGCTGGCTAGAAGCAGGTTCTCCGGCTGTCATGGTGGCCCAATTTAACATAGGATGCCATTTTAATAGAATCATGTATAGTTTTTGTTTGGTTTAAAGTAAAGAGGAGGAAAAAGAAACAGAATAAAACAACAACAACAACCAGTTTCCAGGAGCCGGTTACAATCTGCAATCAACCCCCAAAACGTATATGAGAGAGAGAGAGAGAGAAAGAGAGAAGCTATACTCTGGAGATAGCCCTGTTCCATATCCAGGATAAGGGGAAGAATATTTTAGGGCAGTCTGCTCTTGTGTGAAGCGCTGTCTGAGGGCTAAAAATTTTGACTGGCTGGTCTGCTGGTTGGTTTATTTAAGTTAAATTAAAAAAAGCTGATCTGCTGTGTCTCCCAGTGACCCAGAATCATTATCTCCCTGCTTACAGGCTCCCATCAAACTCCACTCTGGACCAGCACACAATGCTTACTGCCCTTGCAAATGGCATTCCCAGGGATTATGGGAAAGTACTCGACACATTTAGGCACTCCAAGGCTATTGCAAAGGGAAACACAGAAACAGTTCAGTTTCTTCTTTCACTCACAAGGACTGTTCTCAGGGCCGATAGACAGAAAATGTAAATCAGGCTTTTTATTGTTAAGATTAGTGCAAATTAATAAAACCTGTTTGATCTTTGTGGTATGTCTAGTTCTGCAGTCACAGATTCCTGCAAAGTAGCGGTCTAGACTGGAAAAAGGATGAACAAACTCTTTGTTTTGATTTGCATGCTGACCTGGTGTCATTTCATAGTAGGGTAGTAGCATTTACCTTCCTTTTACCTATCATGTGACATCTCCCAAAGTCCCACCAAGACGCCAGTATGTTCATTTGCAAAAGAAAATGGGGATATCAGGAGAACAGAAGGTGACTTTTGCTCATCAGGCACTGCCACAGCTAAAAGCCTAGTGTCTGGCAAGACAGACCTGCATCCCGATTAAGAGAGAGAAATATATAATATTTCCCCTGCAATTTGTGTCCACTTAAGTGATCTGCAACGGAGATGAGCACCGCAACCCTAGAGTCGGATTCGACTGGCTTTCGAGCAAGGGAACCTTTACCTTTACCTTTAAGTGATCTGCAGCCATCTCCTCTACAGGAACCTTTCTGTTGTGTATCTGCCTCCTGTTTGCAGTACATTGTTGGTGGGATTCTGTAGTTTTGTTGATGGAGAGCCAACAAGTAGAACATCCCATTTTGCAGCAGAGGGTTGGGCTGGTGATCTTATGTCCTTCAAATTCTACCACTTTATGAAGCTAAAGGAGCTCCATCTCTCGCTGCAACATGACAGAGGTGGAGCATAATTGTGCTTCCCTGGATTTCCCGTTTCCAGCTTGTAAATGGACAACAACACAGCAGACAACATTCTATTTATCAAGCATACACAAAAAAGGGCTCCCCTCCATTCCATCCTTTGCTTGGACCTTTTACTCCATCAGCTGAGATTAATTGGAAATGCTTTGTGTCACACTTTCCCTCGCGTCCTCAAGTATGTTGTCTAGACTTCCAGATATATCTGCTAAGAATCAGCAGAGACAAAGAAGTCTCTAGTTAAAAATATCCCCTTGGAAACTTTGGAAATGTTACAGTATAAGAAAAGAGCGTGTGCCAGTTCTAGCAATGGATTAAAGACAAGCTGTGTGGCTGCTGTATATGAACATGCGTCTTTGTGCAGAGGTACTGCCCTGCACGCCATGCAATTTTCTTCTTAATGCCTTTAGGAAGGACACCACAGTGAGGAACCCAAAGAGGATAAAAGCAGCCTACAAGCTCCAACTCATATACTCTACCAAAATCCTCAATGCACAAAGGTTATTTTCAAATGAGAAGCAGAGTAATTATTCTCAGGGAGTAAATCTCATTAAACACAGATTCAGGTGGGTAGCCGTGTTGGTCTGAAGCAGCAGAACAAAGTCTGAGTCCAATAGCACCTTTAAGACCAGCAAGGTATTATTTAAGGTGTAAGTTTTCGTGTGCAAGCCCACTTCCTCAGACAAATCGAAACAAAATTTCTTCTAGCCTTACATGCAGGAAGATTGGGGGGAGGGGGGTTGGCATAATCAGGAACAACCGGTCAGAGTTAAGATGCATAAGTGAAGCTGAGGTTGGATCAAGGTGGCAAGATCAATGCTGCCATTCATTGATCTTGCCACCTTGATCGAATCTCAGCTTCACTTATGTCTTAACTCTGACTGGTCCTTCCTGATGCTTCCCCCCCAAATCTTCCTGTATGTAAGTCTTGAAGAAATTTTGTTTCCGTTTGTATGCTATATGCCATTAAAGGTTTATTGAATTGAATTGAATTGAATATGAGGAAGTGTGCTTGCACACAAAAGCTTACACCTTAAATAAAACTTTGTTGGTCTTAAAGGTGCCACAGGACTCAGACTTTGTTTCATTGAACACAGTGAGAATGACTTCTCAGGCAACATGCTTAGGATCACACCGCACAGCTTTCAGTTCATTTAACACACCTTTTCCAGTCAACGTGGGAAGATAAACTAGAAAGAAGCCCCTGCAGCCTGTCCTTTTCCATTCTAAACAAGTCAAACCCCAAACTGAATTGTCTTTCCTAGAACCAGAGTTTAGAGGTGAAAGGACAAAGGTGTCCCAAAGAGAACAACATTCCAGTCTGGTGACTTTACACAAGTTTGCCACTTGCTGATCACTGCCAGCTCCAACCTCCTCCAGATACTCTGCCCCTAAAGTCTTAGTTATCACAGTGACATGGCAGCTGCTTCAGTTTTACTGGGGGGGGGGGATGCTTCCAGCAGGAACCTCTATGCCCTACTCCCAAAACATGTAAGAGACATGCTGTAGCTCAATGCTTTGCTTATTATGCTTGATCATTTCAGCTAAACTACTCCCTAATGGGACACACTAAAGTTACAGTGATTTCACGGAATACCACTTAGAACTGTCCAACTTCAATGTCAAAATCTGGTGTGCATGAAAAGACACAACACCTACCATAAATCAAACATCAAGAGTTAATCTTAACAATCCATACCACAGCTGGCCCCATTTTAAATAAAACTGAGACTAACCACAATCCTCTCTCACATACAGTAAAGCAATTCCACCACCTTCATGTTTAGGATTCCAGATATTGAGGATACCGGTAAGAAAGAATGCACCCTATGAGGCTCATTGGATGTAGACGAGACTATGTTTGGCACACAATTTTTTTATTATTTAAAATTTGTAATATGTAACACACTCAAAACAGGTCTCTATGTGCTAGTATACAGCAATTCCATGTGTACAAACTGTCTCAGAGACCGTCTTTGGTGTTCCATAATGTAAAGTGCAGATCATGACCTAAAAACCCGAAGCAGCCTAGGCCCCAAACACCTGGAAGGTCATCTCCACCCCTATCAGATCTCGAGGACTGACTAAGAGTATGCTCAGCACAGCTCTGTGAGGTAATTTAATACTTCAGATAAGGTCAGCGTCAGGAACTATGCCCACTGCCTCTACCAATACCCACTTATACTACCCAATCAATATTAATGGCCAACTACCATTGAATAATCAAGCTCACAGAACAGCACCACTTTTGGTGGCCAAATCTGTGATATGCAGAAGTACTCTTTTGTCTTAATTTACCCACTTACTTATTAATCCATCTTTCCAAGAGGCTGGGAAATGAATCAACATGTTCATTGTGTGCAAGCTGTGCCATCTAATTCTGCTTGTTTGACACTGGGGGATTTCACACCTAGAAGGCAATTCAGTGATTACTTGTACCAATATAGGGCCCATTTACTCCTATGTACAGGATGACATTGACCTAATTACCTCTACACAGTTTCTGAAGACTGCTTTTTAAATAACAGTTAATGCTATGAAAATGCTGAATGATCTGAGGTTCAAAATCATTAATCACTATGTAAAATCATTTCTCAACTTCTTTTCTGTAAATACTAGTGGAGAAAGACTGCCTTTTCCTCAGGTATGAACAGTATAGAAGTTGTACAAAGAAAATGCACTTAGAATTACTGAGGTTGCTTCCTCCCACCCCATGTGTCTGTGCATGACATAATGCCACATAAAAACCCACATTTATAATCTGTATAATAGTCTATCTTAATTTGGTAACAAAAAGAAGTACCAAATCTAAATCAAAGGTTTCATTTGATTGCAAATATCAGATCAGCACCCATCAGTAGATGTGCTGACCAAGCAGAATATATATTTTGTACCAAAGGGCCAGTACAAAATTAAATCATGTTTACATTTATTTATTTAAATGAGGGATATTTCATGCCATCTATCACAGGTAGCTGAGCACCACTATTGATTATATAAAAATACTAAGGGCAAGAGTTCTGGAACAGCAGGAGCTCAGTTTCAAATGACACAAATCTAGGTATGCAAACAGAACATTATCTGAGGGCTAGACTAAGCAGGAGAACTCATGTTTAACATTCCAACACTTTGGTTCAACATCTCCTAGAAGAAAATTCTATTATTGAGAGCCAAGTTCCCCAAACATTGTTACTACCAGCATACTGCCATATGCAGGAGGCTTGCATAAGCCATTTCAAGAATATCACACTGTGGAACACATAGCAAAATGGGCCTTGCTGCTTCAGTAACATTGTCCAAGGCTCTGGGGACATTTTTACGTACAAATTGTTCCTGATCTTGCCTCTGTCAGATTTCAGATCTTTATGTAAAACTTCATTTGGCAATTGTGAAAGCAAGGCCATTAGCTATGTAAGTGATTCAGATAAAGTGCTGGGACTTGAGTGTTATTCTAGCCCAAAATGAGCCTACTCATTAGTCAGATGCACAAAATAACCAGGCATTGTCTTTGTTAAGCAGAAGGTTAAACTATCAGAGCTTTGTTGTTGCAATTTTTGAGCTTTAAAATGTTTACCTTTGGTTCAAATTCATATTTTTCAGCCCAAAGGGAGAATATATCAGCAATTACAGTGGAGGTGGAGTGAGAGGGGAAGCCCGGAATCCTTGTAAATGCCAACAGAAACACCACATTTTTTCCCCCCAGAAAGCAGCTTTTAAGTACATCTTGCACATACAAACACAGAATTGTCATCATAAGGTTCCCCTTTATCCCGCTGCCACTCTGACAAACGTGGGCACTGCTATACCTTAACTTATGGATGAGTGTTCATAACACTTGTCAAACAGATCCTCTTTATAATATTCAATTACTCTGGGCCTACTAAACAAGTGTTGTAAAGAGGCCAAACAGAGAACAAACAAACAGATAACAAGAATCCAATACAGTAAGTGACAGAAAACGAGTAATTTGCGCACATTTGAACTAGACATAATGCATGCAAACATCTGCAGAGAAATTACATCCACTTCATCTATGGGCGACACTGCTCATGGGGAGCCTTTGCTCACACACCCACCAATGGAGGAGGAAAATGCTGGAAATGGTTGAGGGTGGGAAGAGGAATGGCTAAAGGAAAGTGGAAAAGGCAGGGAGCAGTTGGGGGGGGGGACTGAATAATGAGTTGTTTATTGAAAGCATAGCAATTCTGCTGCCTCAAGCCCTAGCACCATGTTCCCCCTGGACTGTCACCTGACAGCTGCCCAGAAATCAGCTCAGATTTGCCAAAGGGGCGGGTGGGCTACACTTCACCATGCAGCATGCAAAAGCAAAATGGTTTTGTTATAGAGATTGGGTTCTTCTCTGATGTTGTGGGGCAGCCCCAAAGCATTCAGGTGCCAAAATGAGTGACATAAACTTGGGATTATGGATGGCATGGGAATAACAGTACTAGGAATGGTTGATACCACTTGAAGAGGCAGAAAAAATGCCTTCCTTGCTTCTAGGAAGGATGGAACTGCTAGGTCCCAGCTGCATTCAAAGCCCACTTGAAAGAAACCAAAGTCCACTATGAAGGGGAATATCCTTTACTTTAGGGTTCATCCAGAAGGTCCTGAGGGTCTGTTTTTTTGTTCGTTTGTTTTTGTAATAGCATGTGGCTAGAAACATAAGAACCATCCCAGTAAATGCCACAACAAGCAAAAGAAGCCAGATATGGAGATAATGCAGCGCACGCTATATCTGCTCTGGCTCTTCTTGGTCATGTGGATTGGCAAGGACTGGTGAGCACTGATGCACAGTGCTGGGATCAGGACCCCATAAAACAGCTTTCCAGTTCCCTGAAATTAGAACCTTCTGGATGACCTCTTGAGTGTGATTACTCTGCTCCATATCTCTAAGCACTCTACCTCACTTCTGGCTTTAAATTAAGGTGCAGTTTGTGATTTTACCACTGAGTGGCAACAAAGCCCAGGCAAACTCCCCCCTCCCTTCCACCCAAATAACCACCTCTACAAAAGCCCAGAAGTTCAACTCTGCAAGACTGTGGTAAGCACCGGTTCCGTGATCACAACTGTGCAATAAACTGTATAAAGTCTGTGAGTGCCTCAGGTTCCACAATTACCTCCAAAGGGGGCTAGAAGATGGACAATTTCTTCTTTGTGGATTGGCAGGTTTGACCAAGTGTATTGGGCTATGGCTCCCCATTGGTCAGCTGTGCCAGAGATAGAATCACAGCAAAATACAGATGCTGGTATCATTAAGTATAATACAGATGCTGGTATCATTAAGCTGATTTCTGACTGGGCTGTCTATGGAATGTCCCAGTTCAAACACTGCTGGTTTTACATTGGCCTGTTTCCCAGAAGACCCTACATTGGGATTTTAAGGAAATTTGATCTGAACAACTCAGAACTGATTCACTTCTTTTTCAGGAAAAAAACACATGCAAAGATACAAAGACGGACAGACGGACAGAGCAGTGGGGAAGAAAACTCACCTTGAGGTCTCTGTGGACGACCCCCATTTGGTGGCAATGGAGAACAGCCTCCAGGATCTGCTGGATGCAATGACTGCATGCAAACACCAGGGGGCGTGTTAGTTCACGGTGAGTGGTAACAACCACACAGGCTGGTGGGGGGGAATAATGGGGGGAAAATAAGGAAAGGGAAGAGGAGGAGGAGGAGGAGAAGGAACAGGAAAAGGAGGAAAAGGAGAATGGAAAAATAAAGGAATCTGACTCCCTCTCATCTCTTATGCTAACTGCAAAAGGAGAAACCCCAAGATACAGACACAAACCCTAGAAAAGTGAGAATAGAATTTTAAAAGGGGGAGTTACCTCCCCCCCCATAAGAGGAAAAATTCAAAGCTGACTGAAATCCTGAGTCAAATCACAAATGCAAAAGCAGATGGGGTGGGTGATCATCACCAGTGTGGATGCTGTGCTAAGGACAGGGAAAATAACAGAATCACTTGGGAGATCAGTGATCTCTTCTCTCTCCCTCAGTAATGTCTTCTACCCTGTTCAAGGGCTCCTTACCTGGAGAAGGTCTCCCAACCTTGTTTTGCTAAAGGGGACTGACCAAGCTTTACATTCACATGACTGCATATTTTGTTCATATGCTTGTTTTCCATTAGGTTCAGTGCATCCATAGGCATTTTTAAATTGGCACACATTTAAATGAATTGTCGGGTGCAGCAGCTGGTAGGTTACTTCTCCCCCATGGGGAAGGTGACAACCCTAAGCCCAACTAAAAAGTGATGTACTTCTTTTGAGACTGCCCCTTTATTCCTATTCTCACAAGGAAGGCAAGAAAACCATTAAACTCTGCTTCAGCAATGCCACCTTTAAGAAGTTCAAAAAGGAACACAACAGCACCAGTCCCCCCCCCCCCCAGGATGAGAAGTAACACTTGGAGCTCCTCTGTGTCTTGGAATCCTTATAGCCCCATTAGGCTACACAGAACTAAGGAGGACGCTGTTGGTTGTAGTGCACTGTGAGATATGATAGTTCTTTGTCCTTCTGAAGCATTGGGAAATCTTGTTAACATACAGGTGTGTATTTCCTAAATGAATATACTAAGAAACGAAGGTCAGACATAACCAAAGAGTCCTTGAAGTAATCCATCTTCTCCCCTTGCCACAAATTGTTCATTCGTAGGAATGGGCAAAACCAAACTACAAAGCAAAATTTGTAGTCGATTTTGCCCTGATCCTGGTTTGCGAAAGGTCTACAGTCACAAATTTCCATGAACTTTTAAAGCAGTTTGTGGTGGTTCATGGATAGAGCAGAAGTCAAGGGTTTAAAGGAACTCTGTCCCTTTAAACCCCTGCTTTCTATACTCCACAAAAGCTGCCTTGCTCCCTGCTGCTCAGCTGTTTTGGGCTTTCTTGTGCAGTCCCTTTAAACTTCAAAGGGCCTGTACAAGAAAGTCCAAAATAGCTGAGCAGCGGGGAGCAGGCTGCTTCCTTCTGCTCAGCTGTTTTTCGGGCTTTCTGCAAACCTCCTTTAAAGGGACTGCAGTCCCTTTCAATGAGGTTTGCGGGGCCACAAACCAGTTCGGTTTGTAAATGAACCTTCCAGTTCAATTCGTTTCATGCTTTGGCCACAAACCTACACAAACAACATTTTTTTGGTTCGTGCCCATCCCTATTCATTTGCAGATAGGCTGGATCCAGTTAAACTGTTCTCCATTTGGTACAATGCTGTTGGCACAGTCAAGAAAGCTGTCATGCATTTCTACCCTGAGTACCGTATGTAGCCATTGAAGCAGACAACACTGGTAGCAGCTCCTAAAGCTAGGCTCTATTATTATTATGAAGTGTCATAGTCAGATATTTGACCAGTAGATGGTGTTCTGCGATTTGAGATCTAGCCAAGTTCTTGGGAACTGCAGATGTATCTTTGCAGGATTCCAAGGGCTTCAGTGACAATTGGCACAATGGTAACCTTCTTCTCCCAGAGGCACTCTAACTCTATTTGACTATTATTATTATTATCATTACTACATTTTTATCTTGCTCTTCATCCAATGAGCTTTGAATTGCATGTGTAATTCTCCCTTCTCCATTTTTTCCTTGCAGCAGCCCTATGAGGTAGATTAGGTTGAGAAAGTGTGACTGGCTCAAAGTCACCCTGCAAGCCTCAGGGCAGACTGGGGATTCAAACTTGGGACTCCCAGATCCCAGCCTGGCACCCTAAGCATCTCACCACACTGGCTTCCCTTTTAATGAAGCTCTGTATTTACAGAGCCCCAGCTGTGCCTTTACTGTCTTCTGAAAGAAGTTAGGGGGCTTCAATCCCTCAAATGCCAAAAGAGGGAAACATTTACTTGAGAAAGGTCTTCTAGCACATCCACCTGCTTTAGGTTGCTAGTCCAAACTTCTGGGAGCACATAGCAACAGCCTCTCAGCCCTTTTTTGACTTTCCCATCAAAATAGTTTGCTTCCTTGAATATCATCTGTTTTATTAAGAGTTCTCCATAGAAACCAGACATTGGTCAAGCAAGTGCAGAAGGGGAAGGAGAGACTTCTAGTAATGGATCTGAAAGAACTACATTACTGGCAGTGAGAAGAAGACATAGGTGCATACGGCACAATGGTACACAAATGTCATGAATGACATTTGCCTCCAGCAATTCTATTCTCCAGGAACGCAGTACAGGCAGAGAAAGAGCATTATGTACAATGTACCTCACTAAGAAGATTACGAGTCACCATTCTACAGAGAGAGCATAAAACTGAGATCCTCTACATGCTGATACATGTCCCACAGGTTCCGTGGTGAATGTGGGGAAGACTGCTTAGGCAATTCTTGTTAATAACAATTCATGAGAACAATCCATATTCTTGGAAAACAAAGACCTGGGGCTTTCTTGGACTATCTTCTGAGAACGGGGTGGGGGAGGCCTGGGTTTGAAAAGACTGAAGACTCCTGCCTATTTCCACAGTCTGTTTTCTAGTAACTCTTATGGAAACATAATGTGTGAAAACAATATGTCTCTACCTCAGTGGCTCTCAAACATTTTGAAGTACGACTCATTTCTAAACTTACTGCAGTTTTCAGGATCCAATCTATTTGCAAAATAATTACATGCTACTGTCCCCTTCCCTAACAAAGAACACAGGAACTGCAGATTAGTTAATCATAAACTCGCTTCTATTTTATTTTTCAGGTTTATTGTTTACTAATAGGCTGTTTTATGGCCATTTCACATAGTATGCAGACAGAAACCAACATTTGCCATCCAGCCTTTCCAAGCATCCTCTTCTAGTTCATCCTGTTCTTACTCCCCACTCCTGCCCTTGTGATCCACCTGTAAGACAGTCATACTCACTTCTGGGTCCTAACCCATAGTGTAGTAACCACTGCTTTACCCTAACATGTAAGCCTCTGGAACTGGCTGACAGACAGGGTGGTCCTAAGAAGATAGTTTCAGGGGTTAGCCGTGTTGGTCTGCAGTGGAACAAATAGATTGGAGTTCAGCAACACCTTAGAGCAACACCGTAGAATACCCTGAAAACCTTTTTGGTCTCTAGGCTACTATTGGACTCAAATCTAGCTGTCCTAGGAAGAGTGAAACCCTTAGGAGGGTTCAATTTTACTTAGGATTGCACTGGAAGTCAGCAAGTTATGAGTACACATTCGTTCATTAAACTTCCAGTGACTAGAAAACTGAGTATGAGCTGGCCTTCTGTCAGCATTGAGGCAGCAAGGGAAAATGTTAAGGAAGTCAGGACAGCATAATGTCAGTATAGCCCAGTAGGGGCTTGGATAGGTGCTTAGAAGCTTAGAGAGAGAGAAAAAACTTTCCCTCCTGGATGGTAAAATTTAAAGTTGCTCTGAGCCAACTGGGGAGACCGAGACTATTTTTGGGTATCGTGAGTGTGATAGAACAGCACTACCAGTTTCACAGATATGCTAGGGAGGAGGTTGTTGAGTAGCCAGCAACACAACTTCAGTAGAGGGAAATACACTTTTTGGGTTCACTACCCTCAGCCCAAGCCACCCTCAAAGTCAAAAGTCCCACAGAGTTCTTTCCATTCAAAGGGCCATTCCACACAGTACGGCCCAGTTCAGACAGATCAGCAAATCACAGTTTGGGATGATGTGAATGTGCCCAGTCCTGCATGTACCTGTTCCCTCAACGTGCAGCAAACCGACAAACTTTTGCAAAACAGAACTGAAAACTATGAGCAAGCCATGACTCATAGTCTTGGTTTGCAGGGAAAGCACAAATCACAGTTTGCATCTTTGGATGAAATGGAAGCTATGGTTTGCTACAAACTAGGAAGGGACAGAAGAAGTTACAACAGCCGAGGGGGCAAGGGAGAAGGATAATGGAATATATGAGCCCAAGGCTTAGCCCAGGCTGCTCTACCCAACAGCACTACCTGGTATGAGCACATCTAGTAGAGAAATATAGACATTCAGTAGGATGGGAACTGTTTGTAGCTTTTAATGATCTTAAGTCAAGTTTTGATTCAATTTCAAGGGAATTTCTCTGGAAGAAGCTTGCAAAATCTACATTGGAAAGAAGACTGTTACACCTTAAAAGGTGTATTTACTCAAACAACTCAGTTGATGTTCACTGTGTTCTAACAAAGGGCACCTTACTAATTCCATCCCCATTACCTGAGCTGTATAATAAAGGTGCATACTTGTTCCTTTTCTGTTTAATCTCTATTTAAACAGTCTGATCCCCATTCTAAAAAAAAAAAGTTGATTTTATCCTCCCAAGTCAGCTGACAACTAAAATTAATATTTTTCTGCATGTTGATGTATGCTTTCTCAAACCAGACTGGGTTCTCACATGTACATAAGGAATTCGCAAAGTAATACAAAAAAGAGCACTTGGAAATTGATTACAACAAAACTAAAGATACCATCTTTTCAAACACCAGAGTTAAATTTAACTGGCCTCTGGGTGGGCATCTGCTGGAACAAGTTTAGTCCTATAAGTATTTGGGCACTGCATTTCACTCTTCTGGTAACAGGGTCTCCACACCTCCAACATGCACAATGCTGAACAATCTGCTTGAGCAATTACTAGAACCTATTATGTCAAAGGCAGACATTTTTATCCTGCCAAAGTGGTGCCTTTATGGCTTAACTATCTGGCTTACTGGATACAATCCAAAGATAGAGAGGATACAAGCTTGATTCCTCAGAGGTTTTTTGGGGCACCCTAAATATTATGAGCCTCGAGGTGGAATTATGTTCATTAACAGTTACTGCAAAGATTGTTTCCCTAAACATTTGGATATTTGCCATAAAGATCCATCCTCTACTTTTGCCTTTTCAGTATTGAGAGATGTATTTCTGAGCAAATGGAAGAAAGTTATAATCTAAGAAATTAAAAGTGCTGGATTTTCTACCCCAGTTTTACTGTTTTACAATCTGCAGAAGGCAGGCCCAGGCATCAGTCAAGCAAAGAATCTGCAATACAGATTATCAGAATATGCATACTGTGGCATGTAGGTTACCTTTAATCAAGGATCTCAACTTTCTACTCCTCAAGAAATGTGCAAGCTATTTAAAAAACACAAGTGTACCAAAATATAGGAGAGCTTTTACAGTAATGTGTTGTAACCAGGGCTATTTTGGGGCAGGAACGCACAGGAACGGCATTCCGGCTGGCTCCTGAGCTGGCCATGCCTAGCAGGAACTCATTAGCATAATAGGCCACGCGACAGCTAACAGCAGAAACTCATTAGGATTGGCCTGACATGCAAAGAAGTTCCTGCTACAAAAAAAGCCCAGGGTTTTGACAACAAAGTAAACAGAATAAGAAGCAAAAGGTGGGTGTGGCTGGATGACCACACTTCTGGCAACATGGGGCGTGGCCTAATATGCTAATGAGCTGTGCTGTCAGGGGTGTGGCCTAATAGGCTAATGAGTTTCTGCTGTTGGGTATGGCCTGTTATGCTAATGAGTTCCTGCTGGGCTTTTTCTACAAAAAAAGCCCTGGTTGTAACATTTTACAATCATCAATCCGTGAGTCTTTACAAGTAGATACCTTCAAATGATCCACTTTGTCCCTACGGTACCGGGACAACAAAGATACACTGTTGTTTTGTAATTATTACAAAGGTGTTATAATAATTTGAGTTATAATAATTCAGGTTAGAGATAAAGTAATAATTCAGGTTAGAGATAACATAATTGCTCCATTCTTGGCTGTAGGTACCAGGCTGTTCAGCAGAACAACTAGCTACCCTTTTTCTTGCTGGAAAGGATGTACATCAAATATGGAATATAGATGCCATATCTAATACTGGTTGCCATGAAATCCTTCACTAAATGCCCATATGTCTGCAGGATCAAGAATCTGCATTTGCAACTGTACTTAATTCTTTCTGTGTATTCATCAACTTTAGCCTGAAATTTCTTAAGTCATGTTTAGAAATAGAAAGTTCATGTTGGAAATGTGTGTTCCAAAAAGAAAAAGCAGAAGTAACATTTAGGCTGAAGATTAAGGACCCCCCCCTCCCCCGGAAACAGACTGTTCTGTGCCATCCTGAAACACATGATATGTGCTTGATCATCTCCATGCAGCTAGCCACTTCCTTCAACTCTCCCCAACTGGTGTTGAGAGAGAAGGGAAGTGAAAAGCAGAGACAGAGCTGATGAGACTGGCAAAGGGCAACAAAGATATCAACAAGGTGCTGAGCAAGAGCTGGGCATATCCACATTTTGAAGGCTAAGGGGCTACAGAAGTGAAGAAACAGCAGAGGAAGCCTACAGAGACCATGAGATCATGTGCCCAACAAACAGTGGGGCCAGAGGCAGGGCAGGCAGATTTCCACTTTCCGTCATTAATAGCGCTCTCCTGCTTGAGCAGCTTGTGTACCCTCCATCTTCATCAGAGCTTTCTTGCTCAAGCAGTCAACTTGCATAGCAACCAAGTGGGGCCAACCTGAATTCCGGGGTGAGTGTGTGTGTGTGAATGAAGCTAGCTTAGGATGCATAAGTACTTTCAATAAAGCATTATTTCATTTTAAAGAATCTTTGCTCGTGGCTTTCTGTCTGTTCACTGTTGGATTCAAATGCCCAGGCCCACAACTCTGATCTAGGGTTTGACCAGCCCTGGAGTAGAAGGCAGAAGGGATACAGGTGCAACTTTGCTTCTAACATTTGGTGTGAGCAGTGGGATCCACAGGACAGTGGACAGAGACTTCCCAGGATTGAGGGGCATGGCACTACCATGCTTATTGGGGTTAAACCAGGGGTAAGCCTGGACACTGGGGAACTGGAAATAGCCTGGATGTTGAAAGAAGTCTGCTAAGTGAACCTGTACAATTGGTATATTTTGTTCTAACTAAAAGGTCTATTGCTGAAAGAGTTGTTGGCCATATGATAAACCTTGTTGCTGATGAGCCCCAGGATCGTTCCCATAAAGCCCATCTGTGGTTTGGCATTATGTCTGAGCCAAGTAGTGACAACGGTAAGGCAGATTTGCTGCCAAGCATACCACTTTCCAGGAAGCTATAGCCAAGCTTGGCTCCTTTATAAATATACCTGTATGATAGATGAGATAGATGAGATAGATGAGATAGATGAGATAGATAGATAGATAGATAGATAGATAGATAGATAGATAGATAGATAGATAGATAGATAGATAGATAGATAGATAGATAGATAGATGATGCTACGTTCACATTTTGAGGTATACACAGCAATTTTAAATCTCCACCTAAAAATGAAACTGCCCTCATTCAGGTACTCTATAAGTGATTTGAATCCCTGAGAACACATGATTACTCTGTTCTATCCTGTGCATCACTGATGCACTGAAAATCATTATCCCCAAGATGCAAATGAACAAGCTGATCTCAACAGGGAGTTCTTGAATCCTGAAAATGTTGAGCTCCCACCTGTTGTCCTTCATCAGCTCATCTGTCTCCACAGAATTCTACCATGGGAAAAGAATGGTCACCCAAAAGACAAAAAGATCACTTGAGGAATAAACATAAATAATGTACCTCTTTATTGTAATGGAAGCTATGTGAAATAGTAAAAACATTTCTCTAAACTTCTGTCTACCTCAGCACTCCTCAACAGGAGATTTCAAAGATGTTTTGGCATTTCCACAAAAGGCACTAATTTTCATAACATGTTTGATCAATCCTAGGAAATAATGTCTGAGAATATTTTTAAAAAACTTAAGATATGAAGCTGGTGGATACTGAGTCCCAACCTATTTAGAGGAGTCCTGTCTACTCTGACCAGCAGCCACTATCTGGGGTCTTCGGCAAGGGAAAAATCTCCCCCAACACCTCTTACCTGAGTTCGTTTGAGCAGAGATGCCAGGGGCTGAATCTGGGACCTTTTGCATGCAAGGTCATAACTCCTCCCTTCATTTGGTCTATACCATCTTTTCCTCTATTAAACAGCTTTTCCTTCCTATGCTGGTCTGTGATTAAGAAATCATACCACTAGAACAGCGTTGGCACTTTCCCACTGGTTATGAATGTAAAGAGAACTTGCCATCCAAGTTTAGGAACATCGCAATTCAGCATGCATCTAGTCCATTACACTGGAATTGCTGAGGCTGAACTTAAGATTTGGTTCACACACACCCCCAGCCATCACTCCAGTCCACGTAGTAGGGAAACACACGAGTGCATCACTCCTTGAATCTCCGACACCATGCAAAGCAAGCGCCACATATATGCAGATACTCAATACTTGCCCTTCAAAAAGGGACATGAAACACCACACGCATTAGGCCTCCACATGGAGCCCCCGCTCCATACATCATCCTACGTGCACACTGGAAAAAGAACATCACTCTACCATGTGGAGGATCTGTCAAATGTGGTACACTGGTTCTCAGATACACATTAAGTACTGTCATGAGGGATGCTAACCTGTGGACTGCTTTTCTTGTGAAGGTGTAGCAATAACCTTACAGCAGCTGCCCTGAGAGCCAGACGCAATGTTACATGTATGATGCCCGGAGGAAGACAAAATGCTGCACAGAACGGCCCTGTTGACAACTCGTGCCGTCACCACTCTCTCAATCCTTGCCATCATTAACATGGATTTGAATAAATAATGAATGTATCTATCATGATTACTTATATCCCGTGCTCTCCATTAAAAAACTCACAAGGAGGCTTACAACTATAAACGAATATGACCACACTATGATCACATCTGACAAGACAGGAGCAGCATTAGGTAACTGTTGTTCTGGCTGCTAATCAAGGAAAAAGGCCTTCCTCCCTCTCCTTCTGCAGGATGGCTGGTTCCTGGTGACAGCTGGCTGGGCAGGCTGATCGAAACAGCCTTGTCCTCACTCCCTCTCCCTCTGCAGGACAGCTGGTTGTTGATGCGGTTTGAGCAGAAGGAGCCAAGCGACAGTTCGGCCATCCTTTTATCACTCTTTAACCTCCCAGTTTGGTGTAGAGGTTAAGTGCGTGGACTCTAATCTGGGAAAACCGGGTTTGATTCCCTACTCCTCCACTTGCACCTGGCTGGATGACCTTGGGCAAGCCGTAGTTCTGATAAGAGCTGTTCTTGAAAAAGAGCAGTTTCTGTCAGAGCTCTCTCAGCCCCACCTACCTCACAGGGTGTCTGTTGTGGGGAGGGGAAGGGAAAGGAGTTTGTAAGCTGCTCTGAGACTCCCCTGGGTAGTGATGGGCGGGGTATAAATCCAATCTCTTCTTCTCCTTCTCTGCTTGAACATGGGACAAAGTAGTTGAAAGGGACTGAAGAATCACTAATCTGCATGGTTGAGAGTAAAACTGAAGTGTAGTGACCCCACTTTCACTCCCTACTGTGATGGAAAGCAAATCCTTGTGCTCTGCCATCTCCCCACCCCACTCCCTTTTATAGGGGACAAACCTTGTTTCCCCCCCCCCTGCTTTCACTGGCTTGAATGAATTAGCAAAAACTGAATCAGGCTCAGTTATCTGCTGTCTACAGCTGAACTAGGCAGCTGTAGTTTCCTGTCTGCTCCAGAACAAGGCAGAGGGCTCCATCCCGTCTCAAGAGTATTTTAAAGGTATCCCGGTGCCAGGCTATCTTGGTTGCTATGTTGACAAGTGTGCTAGTCTAGGATCCCACTGGCCATTTTGACATGTTCACTCTATTGGCCTACACTCCACACACCCCTCCACTTTAAGAATGCTCTCCAAAGAGCATACAAACATTGTGATGTGGCAGCAGTGATGGGAAAGGCCAGCAAGAACCTCTGAGTAGAAATTGTGAAATTCTATGTTCTGGGGTTCTTGTGAGGGCAGATAACAATTGTTCCAGATGCAGTGACTGCACTTGTGTACATTGCATAGACTGGAATATCTTCTTTCTGCTAGAATTCAGGTCACCGATTTGGTAACTGGGCTAGATCAGAAGGCAGACTCCAGGAGCTAATCAGATTCCTCTGCTGGGTCTTGGTCTCCCTATTTACTGCAGTTTCCTGAGTAACGCTTCCCCTACTTCTGTTCTCTACCCTCTGCATAAAGGAAAGCAACAGGAGATGACTAGAACAGTGATATGTCTGGAGCAGCAAGTGCCCTGCTGAGTTTGCTCATCTTCAGTAATGTCACCAAAAGACCTGAATTCACTCTCTGAGCCTTCATAGGAAATACAGATTGAACAAACACTCATTTTCTAATCTAAGCAGAGTTCTTATTTTCCCCATTGTACATTACGCTGGCAGACTACTACCTTCCTTGCTCAGGAATTGGATCTGACAACATTACTAGCATGTACTGGATTCTGTTTTGGAAGAGAGATGTTATATGGCAGGTTTAAAAGTGCTTACCTCTGGCGTCCTAAACATAAAAAACAGAAGGGAGGAATAGTCTGCAAATGTTTTTCAGAATATGCCAGCAGACACCCCTAATCCCAATTAAAATGGCATTAGGCTTATTCAAGATCCTCCTACAAATCCTTTATTCAATTAAAGTAAAACAAGCCTTTCAAGTGCTGGGGGATTATGGGGAAGGAGTGCCTTTCGGAAGGCTGGACAGGACTTTGACCTCTTACCCCAAACGATTGGTTGCTGCGTTTTACATCCTGCCTATGTGAAGCGACCCAAAGGAATTTCCCAAGTTGTATGCAAGACCAGAAGTGCTGGGGGGCAAAGTTAAGACTGCAATGTCCTGCATGCTGGGAACTGCATTGCACAATTTGACTCAGTCTGTAGAGACAGGTCCTTTAATGTCATCTGTGGGATCTCAAGGCAAGATGGGAAACCTCTCCTTTAGGTAACTGGAGCATAGTATGGCCATGATCCAAAAATAGCCCTGTCCTTTCCCCAAGGCTACGTTGGCAGTCACCTGTGCACTGTGAGCAGGTTGCCAAGTCCAATGTGCCAGAAGAACTTTGGCTTTTTGCCCAGCCCATGTGATAATCTCCCCCTGAGTGGGCGACTCTAGTGACTATAGGAGAATCTCTTACTACCGGTGAGCCTTCTTTAGCTTCAGCATTTGAAACGTGGACTTCAGCTACTAAAACACTATTCCTAGCCTTAGTTCAACAAATTACTTTTTGCCACTTGCTTACCAAATAGGTAATAGCCACCTGCCTGCCTGAGTGTGCAAAAAAATAGATAAATTAGGTCCCTTGATGTTCCGTTTTGGGCCTGTTATTCTTGAGAGGAAGAGGCGAGGAAGGAAACAAACTCTTCTTCACTAAAAACTGATATTAGAGTGGGCCAGACTACACAAAATACAGTCCTCTCAAAGATTCTGGGGCTCCCTCACTGTCCACGTGCTGCTCCAATAATAGAAAGCCAAAAATTAGTATGTTTCTTACTGGAGGCTGCTCCTCCTTTCGCTCTTATTGATTATGTATTCAGAGCCAGTCATGTGCAAAGGGTACATGGTTTCTACTTGGAGGTTTTTACAAAATGTCAAGCCGCTTGGGAAAAATGATTCTATTTCTATAGTTAGAAATTAAAAACGCAACATACTTAAAAACAGTACCCAAACCACATATTAACGTGACACATTACTGGTTTAAAATGAAGTATTAGACTGAGAATCTAAAGTATTCAGGCAAACTAGGAAAGGGGGAAGAATGTGCTTTATCGAAGGAAACGAAGATCAATTAGTTTCTCTGTAGGAAGGTGAATGCCAGTCCAAAATCAAGGCAGGGTAAGCCTTCGAATTAGAGAGGAACTTCCTTGATGGGCTTAACCTCCTATCCCAGACTGTTCTGGGATGAACTCGAGGAAGGGATCATAGGTAGAAAGAGTATCCAGAACATCCAGTCTTCCAGATAGTGTCACAAAATAAATAACACTACAAAAGGGTTGGGGGAGCTGCTGCTAAGCACTATAAATCACAACAGCCATTTCCCACCCATGAGGTGCTTTGTGGGTGCCCCCATCTTCCTGCAGGGGCTTTTACTATGCACTGCTCTAGCTTACAGCCAAAGCCAGCTCAAACCTGGGGCGTCAGACCTGAGGCCACATCCACTTATACCTACCCAATATCTACTCACCTCATAGGCTTTCCCCACTCTTGCCCCTTCTGAGACAGCACGACTGCTGCTGTTGTGCTAGCTTGCCTCCTAAAATACAGCAGCAATCTTCCAAGCCAAAACCCAGGAGGAAGTCTGTCTTCCAAGAGTCAGCCCTCAACTGCTGCCGGTAAGGTAGTAAGCCTGCTTGTGAAGGGTACCATTTTAGAAAGCAGGTGGGAGCTCACAGGATGGAACGGTCCACCATGCAAAAAAATGCTTCTTGCACACAGAAAGCTGTGATGTCAGGGTGAAGGGTAGGCTACAACTGTATCCCCTGATTTGTTAGCTTTCTATGTGCAGGGAATATTTTAATAGTGAAGTGCATTCTATCATGTAAGTCTCTCTTAGCCTCCACCTCCCAGCAGTTTGGAAACAAGTGTAATTCGAGTAAAAAGATCACAGGAATACAAGGATAAGGACCATTTCTGTCTCCCTTTAAAAAAAGGCTTTTTCATATGCAAAGGAAAGTGGTTCATTTTGATTAGACATGCTCATGTGGGCCAGCAGCACTATTTTCTCATTCTGAGACGTGGCTATCCAGCTAGGGTATTATCCCAGGGGGTTTTTGTTCTATGTTTTAAAGAGTGTGCTGACCAGAAGGGGGCAGGAACCCTATGCTCTTGATATGAAAATACCCCCCCCCCCCATTTTGGGGGTAATGTACATTGATACCACATTTATGACTTCATTTGCCTTAGGCAGTAGTAGCGCTAACATCCATCAATCTGTCTGACGATTTGCAAATGCACTTATGCTAGAGCCCTCCACAACATTCTGTCCCAATGGATTACCTATGTTAACTGTCAATAACTTCCTCTTTGCCTTAAAACTGTTGTTGATCAGTTTCAGTGGATTATCTCCAAATTCCCACCTTTCAGTTTAGTTTAGTCAATCTGTATCCTCCCTTACCAACAAAGCATTCAAAAGGGTTCCTAGCCTTTCAGTATTAATTTTTTAGAGTGAAGAGTTTTCCTCCATTTACTCCCTTTACTGTCTGTGATAACAAACCTCTATCTTAACTACTGTGAGGGCTGAAGAACACACCATGCTAGAGTTTCATGACTGGAATGCCAGACATGTCTTTGGGTCCTGAAGAGCTTCCTTCCTCAATGTTGTGGCCCCAGCCCATATCAGCTCTCTCTTCCACTGCCAAAAGCCGCTGCTTGCTAGGGCCGAAATACTTGCCTGGAGTTCCAGCCACAGCACTCCCAAAGTCAAGGAGTAATTTGGTCCTTAGGGTTTTTTGAGCAGTAAATTCAAGCCTTTTCTTTCCCCTTAAGAAAGGTGACCCATCTCTTTGATTTTTTTGTTGCCCTCTTTCAGCCTCTTTAGCTTCACTGCACCACTGTTCAGGTGGGGCAAGCAGAACTGCATGCAAAGGTCTTAATTAAGATGTACCAGATATTTATAAAACAGCACTACAATCTGTACTTTGAGCATAAAAGTGATTGCATAAGTAAAAAAAAAAAATGGAAATCCCCATGCACATGGTCCACGGTGAGGAGCATTCCCTACCAAAAGCCATGATGTGATATCAGCTCACAGGCTGTATAAGAATGACAGCCACATTCTCAAATGCTGTCCTTTTATCCAAGTCCAGAAGAGCATCCCTCTTGCCATCAAACAGAATGGATTCAGGGGAGTTTTCCAGTTTCTAAGTCAAATTTCTACTGTACACTGAGCAATGTCATCACCTGGACCGGCTTCAGCAATCAAGACCTCAAGCAGATCCCACAGCCCCTCCCTGTCTGGGTTGATGGCCATGCACCACATTCTCTATATTGAATCACCTCTGACCTTGAAGGCAACAAGCAAATGCTTTGGTCCAAACAGAAAATGGGCCAAGAGTCAGGGAGGAGGGATTTTGGTAAACAAGATAAAAAGATGCAGATCAGAAGGGAGAAGGAGAAGGAAAGAATACGCGCACACAAGCACGAGAGGGGAGGGATGGGAAAGATGAAATGATGAATGCTAATAGAATCAAGACAACTGCTTTCATTTCTTTTTTCCGGATGTGAAAAAAATAATAATTGCTGGTCCCAGGTATGCTGGAATTGATGGAACATCTGGGTCAAGCATCACCTTGGGTGGGAGAAGTCTCAGATATCGCTCCCTGCCTGCCCCAACGGGTCTTGCTTGAGTTGTGTACAGAGAAGTATTTTATCATGCAAGTTCAGAAGACTGGGAAGAAACCAACTCTGAATATATCCCCCCGATATGCCAAAAATAAAAGGAAACTGGCAGGGTTGAGTGTTGGACCTGTCCAGGTTCAATCTATTATGGCAAACACCTACGCTTCCCGCCCAACATTCTGAGAGGGTGAAAGGCATATATATACTGACCTTCAAGTCCCTGTGCACAATGGCATAGTGGTGAATGTAAGTTACGCTTTCTAATATCTGATGGATACAGTGACTGCAAAACAAAACGGGAAGGGAGGAAGGAAGAGAGAAGGCAGGTTGGGGAGGAGGGGGCAGACAACGAGGATCAGGGGGGAAGTGAAGAAATAATACGCAAGAGACAAGTGGGACAGGTACAAGAAGAACAACAGAGCACAGGAAGGTTATAGAAAAGGGTGGTGAAAGAAGACAACCCAAATATGCATGACAGGAAACAAAATCCAGAGATTAAAAGTAAAAGGGGAACAGGGAAGGGGGAAGATCCACAGGGACAGACAGATGGACAGACAGAAAGGAACAGGGGGCAGGGTGGATATGGGGACAAGAGAAGGAGAGAAACAATGTTGTGAAAGCTCAGAGACCACAGGGGGTTATCACAAGGTGTGTGCAGATGGCTGTTAATGGCACCAGGAACCGTGTGCAGTCAGGGTCTGAGAATGGAGGAGCAATTACAAAGGGAGGGAGGGTCTTCCTTCCCTCCCTCTCCCCACCCCCCCAAGAGATGACGTGGGGCTACAGAAGTTGTGGAAAGGAGCTCCACTGCTAAGGGAAGAGAGGCAAAAAGAGTCCTATCATTCACCTCCATCTTAACTAAAACTATGAAGAACAGAGGGTAAAGATCCCCTTGCATGTGATTGGGGAAGGGAAGAAATCTATGACATTAACATGCAAACAAGAGGATACCACCAATGGGTATGGGCCAGGTGCTTTCATGAGCAGCATTTGCTCCCAAGAGGTATTCCTGACCTACAAAATCATCAGTTGCCATGTTCTTAGATTCACTGGGGAGAAAGATCATGCCCAGGTAACCCAGTCCAAAACCATGTGCACTGGAAATATCCTAGGGAAAGAACTTTTCCCCCAGAATAGCTCCCGTGCTCCGTATAGGAAGTTAGTGGTGTAAACCACTTAACCCAAGATGGTCTAGAAATCTCCTTCACAGGAACTACCATGGGATAAAAACACTTGCACATCTGGATCGCAGGCCCTTAATCCCACGTGGACATGATCCTAATACACCTTTAGCCCACCTTATTGCTCCAAAACTAGGCTCCTACTCACAGCTCCTTTCAACCCTACTCTAATAATAGGCCTTGCTGTTCCAGACTCTGGCACTCTGCAGCTCTGGAGATGTTCCCTCAACTGAGCATTTATCAATCCAGGCCTCTGCTCTTGGAACCCTCTGCCTTTGCTCTGCCAAGGCCTTTCCAGCCCTGTGCCTTACTTTCCCCAATCAGCTTCTGTGCCTGCTGTTCTAGTGCCATAGTTCCACTCTTCAGCCCTACCTGAATACACATGATTAATAATGACAAAGATTGAAGGTTTTATATAGACAAACAGCCTCTAGGATAGAAGTACAACTTTTCTCACTCAATACAGATTAAAAGCAGGTTTAAACTTTAAATGGTAATTGTGTTTGCTGCATGTATACTCATCTTTGCAGCACTAAGCACCATAAAGTGAAAAGGGGGGCTTCACACCTCCAAACACATTCAAGGACACATGGTGGGCATACAACAGAAAGCCATTGCTAGCCTGCAACTCCTAGTATGTGTCCACCGCATATCCCCAAAATTTGCCTTTCAAGCTGTATGGAATTTAGCACTACAAGTAAGCACCACCATTGGTTTTAAGGCCCTGCCCATATTGACACATCTCCTTTCAAATCTTTAATATTTTGTTTCCTGACTCATGGGACCTTGTTGTCTCTGAACTGTCCTTCCTACAGCTTGTATATATGATACTCAACACTCTTGCTCATGTTTACCAGGCTTCTCATTTGAAGTACGGGCAGGACACACCTCTACCCTACTATCAGCAAGATTGGGCTGCTCATGCTTTGGCAGTCTTTAAATCCATCCTACCCACTAGTCTCCAAAGTAATGGATGAATAAGGGCTGCATGACGTCATTTCACAGAACCCTTCAAACATTTATAGACCCCCACATGTTTGTCACTTTCTGGTGCCAGCCATGTACTGTATCCAAATGGCTTCCAATCTGTACACCGTATGCCTCTATTAAAGACAGATAACTTAGGGAGTGTACAAACTCTAACACAAAAAGAAAGCTTAGATAGACACAACTGGAGGATAGTGAAATACACCAGCATGTGCAAAGTTAGGGGAAAAGACAGAACTGAAAATAATTGTTAAGGCTGG
Source organism: Gekko japonicus (assembly GCF_001447785.1). Taxonomy (NCBI): domain Eukaryota; kingdom Metazoa; phylum Chordata; class Lepidosauria; order Squamata; family Gekkonidae; genus Gekko; species Gekko japonicus. Next base: position 105,658 of record NW_015171527.1, on the reverse strand, counting down.
AGAACTGGTAGATGTGCTTATAATCAGATCAAAAACAGTTTTCAAAAGATAGAACAGCCCTCATATAGTCAGAACAGCTGGGATCATGACAAAGATTAAAGGAATTTAAAGAGAGGTAAGGGTAGTTTATTTTGTCCAAACAGCTATCACTAGTGCTGAGGGAACTCCAATTAAAGAACCAACTGCATAAAGTTCTAATGGTTAGTGTTTTATTTATTACAGTATTAAGTGTGAACCACAGGAAGCATGGACGGCTTCAAAAGGGAATTAGATAAGCATATGGAGCAGAGGTCCATCACAGAGTGTTGGACTGGATGGGCCTTTGGCCTGATCCAACATTATGTTCTTATGTTCTTAACTGAATAAGGGCTAAGATTTACAAGGAAAAGTCATACCAAAAACTGACTTTATTGTAGTCATATTCGAAGTAGTGTTGTGAGCCAATGAACTTGCATTTGGCCTTGAGCACATAAATTGTTTATGCATTTCACAATCTTAAACCCACCTTTGTTACATTACAACTGTACAATTCTCCTCCAAGAATCTGTTTTAAAAATGGGTATATGCGCATGTGTGATATTTCATGAAATACATAGGATAATTCTACATATATGACATTGAAGAACCCACTCAGCCAAATAGTCTTGGTTCCCAAGGGAGCCAAAGAAAGAAGGAAATGAGAGGATGGTGGATGGCCATTGTGATGAAATGGCTGCCAGGCCTTAAAATGGATACCAGCCTGGTAGTTCCTTACATGTGTGTGGGGGGGTACTCCATAGGGAATAATGGAGCTGCCATACCTCTCTGCCTACACTTCCCAGCAGCCTTGAGGGGAAAGAGCGAGAAAAGAGGGACACACCCCAGGGGCGGGGCCAAGGAGAAAGTGGCTTTTTGGCTCCTGAGGGGAAAAGAGTCAGTCTCAGCCTGGTCTTCTGCATGGACAGTGTTAAGTCGTGCGCTTAACAAAGAGTCGGAGAGTGATTCAGCAAGAATTGCGGTTTATTCTTCAGCTCAGCTACTTCTCCGTTGCGGTACAACAATCGCCAGCCAGAACCCATCACAGATCAGAACAAGACGATAAATACACTGGCTTGTCTATATTTAAACACTCCCGGCTAATGTAGCCACACCCCCTGTACAGATAACAACCTATGAGGTTGAAGATACAATGCCCAATCACAAGCGGTCCCGCTTTGCAACGTGATTGGTAGACACTCCCTGGGCTAGGACTCCTATTGGTTGCATTAGGATCCTAGCCCAGGCTGAAGCTTAACATTAAGTTTCAATGAGGCGATTCGCATGTCAGTATTTACATTCAAGTCAATACATAACAAATCCCTCCCCCCTAAGCAAAAACACTATGTACAATCATAATCGCTTAGGTAGGTGGGCACTCTGCGCACTCTCTGAGACCTCCGCGGCAGAGGAGGTTCAGGGCACTTCTGAATTGGAGGCACACTGCTTGACTCACTCTCGAGTGGGTCAGGTACGCTTTCATCCCTTGCAGTGGGTCCAAGAGTAGGGGTCTGCCCTCCCTCAGGGACAGTACTGGGCTCGGCAGGCTCGGCAGTACTCACCTCCGGCAGAGGTATGGGATGGTCCTCGGGGTCGGAAAACTCAGACGGCTGCGAGCTGGGGCGGCCAGTTGCCCACCGCTGCCTTAACTGGTCAGTGTGTCGCCTCCACTTGCGCCCGTCCGCAACCTGGACAACGTACATGCGGGAGCCCACTACCTCAGTAATTGTGGCTGGAAACCACGAATGTCCCCCGGCATAGTTCTTCGCAAAGACCGTGTCCCCACATTCGTAAGTGCGGACCTTTGAGGGAACACTCTGCTGCTGGGGCCTCAAGTCGTTGAGGTCAGGATGCAAGCGATCCAGCAACGACGCTAGGCGTCGCCCCATTAACAACTCGGCTGGGCTGCGGCCCGTAGCCGAACATGGAGTTACGTGCTGGCGCAGGAGAAACGACGCCAGTTTCACTCCCCAGTCCCCGGATGTCAGCTTTGCAAGCGCATCTTTGGTCGTGCGGACCATTCTTTCTGCCTGGCCGTTAGAGGCAGGGTGGAACGGGGCAGAAGTCATTTGGCGTATCCCATTGTTAGTTAGGAACTGTACAAATTCGGCAGAAACAAATTGAGCGCCGTTATCGCTCACTAAAACATCAGGCAACCCATGTGTGGCAAAAAGGCGGCGCAACACATTAATTACAGCAGTGGAAGTGGTGGTAGACATTGGCGCCACTTCCAACCATTTTGAAAATGAGTCCACAACAATTAAGAACATTTGCCCTTGTACCGGGCCCGCCAGGTCGATGTGTAGCCTTGACCAAGGCTTTCCCGCCGATTCCCACTTTTGCGGATAGGCGGTTGGTGGGTCGGCCCTCGCCTGCTGGCATGGCGTGCACCCCCGAACCCACTCCTCAATGTCAGCGTCCAACCCGGGCCACCACACATATCCCCGGGCCAGAGCTTTCATATGTACCATACCGGGATGGCCCTCATGAAGTGATTTCAGCACTTTTTCGCGCCAGCGATGAGGCACAACCACCCGGTTTCCCCACAGTAGACAGCCCTTGGATACGGACATCTCGTTTTCCCGCATTTTATACGGTTTGAATTCCGGCTCTAAAGTCCCTGCCGGCCACCCCCTCCACACCCAGTTTAGAACACGACTGAGCACAGAGTCTCTTGCTGTCGCAGCAGCAATGTCCTTCACTGACACGGGTGCCTCCGGCAGTTCCTCAATAGCCAGAACTGAGCAAGTAGGAGCAGGGTCCAAGTCCTGGCCGGGCAGAGGGCAGCGGCTGAGCGCATCAGCGTGTCCAATTGCCTTACCCGGCCGGTGTTCCAAGTCGAACTCATATGCTGAGAGGAACAATGCCCACCGCAACATGCGAGCGGACATAACATCAGGGAGTTGCCGGTCCTGGGCAAAGATCCCTAGCAAGGGCTTGTGGTCCGTTACCAAAATGAAACGCCTTCCAAACAGAAAGTCATTAAACTTTTTAACAGCAGAAACAAGCGCCAAAGCCTCTTTATCAATCTGCGCGTAGTTTTTCTCTGCTGCTGTCAACGACCTGGAATAGAACGCTACGGGGGCCTCCCGTCCGTCCGGCATAACATGGCTCAGAACCGCCCCCACCCCATATGGGGACGCATCAGCAGCCAACACCAGTAGCTTGTTCTCATCATAATGAGTCAGCACAGCATCTGATGACAGTAATTCTTTCACCCCCTTAAACGCTCGCTCATGCTCGGGGCCCCACTTCCACTTGGAGTCCTTGTGCAGGAGGTTATGCAATGGGGCAGCCACTGACGCCTTATGGGGCAAAAAGGCGTGGTAAAAATTAAGGAGTCCTAAGAAGGACTGGAGCTCCTTGTTCCCCTGTGGCCGTGGTGCATGCTGTATTGCGGATACCTTATCGTTTGTGGGGTGGACCCCGAACTCATCCACCCGGAATCCCAAGAATTCAACACTATGGACCCCCACCAGGCATTTGGACTTTTTTACCTTAAGCCCCGCATCGGAAAAACGCTTGAGCACCTCCCTAACTCGGTGCAACAATTCATCTTCGGATTTGCCCGCTATTAGCACATCATCAAAATACGGCACCGTGCCAGGCACCCCCCTCAGTAACCCCTCCATGAGACTTTGGAAAATCCCCGGTGCGACATTCACTCCGAATTGGAGTCGGTTCACTCTGAACGCCCCTCTGTGCGTTACTATAGTTTGAGCTTCAGCCGCCTCCTTTGTTACTGGGAGTTGTTGATATGCCTGGGCTAGGTCGAGTTTGGCGAATATCTTGCCCCCTCCCAGTGACGCCAAAACGTGGCTGATGACCGGGACAGGGTACGAATGCTGCTGCAAGGCTTTGTTAATGGTGCACTTGTAATCAGCGCATATCCGAATTGACCCGTCAGGTTTAATAGGAGTTACTATGGGAGTTTCCCATTTGCCAAAAGGCACTGGTTCCAATACCCCTTGCTCAACCAACTTATCGAGTTCGGCCTCGATTTTTGCCTTGAACGGAATGGGCACCTTCCTGTATTTAAGGCGGATAGGCCTAACACCAGGATCCAAGTCAAAAGACACTGGGGGACCGTTATACCTTCCCAAACCACCCCCAAACACTTCAGGAAATTCAGAATATAATACAGCCCATTTATTTTCCACAACAGTATTAACTCCCACAACAGCAATACCCAGAGGGTCAAACCAGTCCAACCCGAGCAGGTTGGTTCGGTTCCCCTCAGCTATTAAACATGACAACACAGCACTTTTTCCCTTGAACTCCACTGTGAACGAATCCCTCCCTGCCAGAGGAATTCGATTTCCCTGGAAATCGGACAAGCGGGTGTCCGCAGCTTGCAACCTCCGCCGACTCCGCGTTGGAAACAGCTTGTGCCACGTCTGCGTCGACAAAACGGTTACCGCCGACCCGGAATCCACCTCCATCTCGCACGGCGCGCCGTCGAGGCAGAGAGTGACGTGGATCTTCTGTCTGCTGTTTGTGCTGAAAATGGTGGCTTCCGATGACAGGCTTCCTGTCATCTGTCGGCTGTCGTCTTTCGGTGCGGCTCGGGGACGTTGGTGCCGTCGGGGCGATGATGCGGGTGACGACTTGTTCGCTGCTCTGCACACCCGGGCAACATGCCCCCGCTTCCCGCATGACCGGCAGTCGAGGTCTCTTGCCCAGCAACGCTCGCGCCGATGTTTCCCGCCACAGCCGACGCATGCTGAGCCCTCGGAAGGTTTCTGTTGGGTCCGCTTGGACGCTCCCGCCTTTACCACGCAGACGTCGTCATCAGAGTCGCTGCTTGCGTCGCTAGCCCTCTGCTGGTGGACGCGTTGATCAGCCGTTGCGACCCGTTGTCTCACCTCCCTGGTTGATCTGTCAGCAGCTTCCGCGGCGACAGCCTCGGCATAGGCGATGGCCCACGTTAAGGTAGTTCTTGCGAACAGGCGTTGCTGCAGTCTCTCGTCTCTCAGACCACAGACGAGGCGATCTCGGAGGGCCTCCTCCACATTCGTGAAGTTGCAAGGCCGCGCTGCCTTGCGAAGAGCTGCAACGTACTCAGCTATGGACTCGTTCGCATTCTGACCCCGCTTGTAAAAAGCGTGCCTGCAGGCGATTTCCGACGGCTGTGGAGAAAAATGTGATTTCAGCTTGTCTGTCACATTTTTAAAGGATACGGATTTGAGGTCATCTGGTGCCACCAGACGATAAATACACTGGCTTGTCTATATTTAAACACTCCCGGCTAATGTAGCCACACCCCCTGTACAGATAACAACCTATGAGGTTGAAGATACAATGCCCAATCACAAGCGGTCCCGCTTTGCCACGTGATTGGTAGACACTCCCTGGGCTAGGACTCCTATTGGTTGCATTAGGATCCTAGCCCAGGCTGAAGCTTAACATTAAGTTTCAATGAGGCGATTCGCATGTCAGTATTTACATTCAAGTCAATACATAACAGACAGCAGGTTCCAGTGAGAGCACAGGTGGGACTCCTGTCACCAGAGACTCCGTGGGCAGTCCAGGCCACTATTGACCGTGGTGGAGAGCCAGGAGGGTGGCAGTGCTGGTGGCCAGTCCTGAACAGGAGGGCTGATAGTTTCTCTCCCTAGAGGAGGGGGAAATGCAAATCCTGGCCTGAGGCCACAATCTCCTACTGAGGTAGAGAGGGTGTGTGGGCAGGGACAGAGGACTTGCGTTTTTATCCTGTTTATTTTCAGTGCCCCAATTGTGTTGAAGTGCCTGTGTTTATTTTCTGTGCCCAAAGTGTATATAGTTAAATAAATCTTCCTTTTTTTAGTTAAAAAAGCCTGGTGTGCCTTAACCACATAGTCCTCCCCGCTCTACATGTTACCAGGGGCAAAGGAAGGCCAGGGAACTCAAACGGGCCTAGATCTGTGGGTTTGCCAACTCTCCAGGGGGCACCCAAAGATCAAAGTACCCACTTCCCAAGGTGGGGAATTTAGCCAGAGGGGTCTCGCTGTCCCTCAAGGAAGGCGGTAACTCAATTCAGCGAGTGGTGGCAGCAGTAACGAAGAGAAATAGTCCCACCGGGCAGGGTGGGAAGGCCAAAACAGGGGCTTGCGAGCCACAGGATGGCACCTCAGTCTCCCAGGGCTGAGGGCGGGTCCCCGTTTCACCACAGCCATGATGCTTGATCTAAAAGGGGATCAAATCTCCTAACAGTTGATTCACTGGACACCTCTACAGAATGGAAGAAGAGGGGGAAGACCTAGCACCAGGGGCTTTGCTTTCCCCTTTCGTGTGACCAACGGTTACAAGTGCAGCATCACTACAAGGAGAGAAATTGTACCTTGATGCCACAGAATTACAGAAAGGCAAAGTCTAAGAAGCCAGAGAAGGGCACTTAAACGTATCGAAAGTGGAACAACACATGAAAACAGACTTTGTAGAAGTGCTATGACTACCATGCCTCCCCTGTCCTTCCTCATTCAGCTGTTACTCCATTATGTCTTCGAAACAATTTTCTTACCCTGCAAACTCAGCTAGGAGCTTGGAAACCAAGATGGACTTTATAATCATCGCTGGATTCTGAACTTCAGCTGGCAATCCCAGGGGGCTGAACAAGGAACAAGCCTGATGAAAAACATCTTAAGAGTCAAGCTGTACACCCAGAGCAATCACGTGGTACCAAGTTCAAGCTACAGAAGGGGAATTGTGTGTTTGAAGGCCTTCTCCACGTAAAATACTTTTTCACTGTGGAGAAGCCAGACCAACCACAATGGCATCTCCCCTTCAGTACAGAGCTTCTGATATACATAATGCTACATCTCGGTTCTAATGAAAAAAATATGACAAAAGGGGATGGGCATGACAGTCGTATCATAGGGAGAATAGTAGAATTTATTCTCCCTCTCACAGCAGTAGAACTTGGAGACACCCAATGAAGCTGACGTGTAGTAGATTCAAGACTGATAAAAGGAAGTACTTTTTCACAGCCTGCATAATTAACAATGAAATCTTCCACCATAAGATGTGCCAGCAGCTGCTAGCTCAGATGACTTTAAAAGGGGACAAGACAATTTCCAGAAGGATAGTTCAATCAATGGCCACCTCTGAACCCCAGCCGCTGGGGAGGTAACAGCAAGGAAAACTTACTGCTTTTATGCCCCCCTCTTTGTGGGTTCCCTGGAGGGACATAGTTGGCCACTATGCAGAACCGGATCAGGGCTCTTTTTGTAGAAAAAGCCCAGCAGGAACTCATTAGCATAATAGGCCACACCCAACAGCAGAAACTCATTAGCATATTAGGCCACACCCCTGACAGCACTGCTCATTAGCACATTAGGCTGCACCCCCATGTTACCAGAAGTGTAGTTATCCAGCCACACACGCCTTTTGCTTGTTATTCTGTTTACCTTGTTTGTTGTCAAAACCCAGGGCTTTTTTGTAGCGGGAACTCCTTTGCACACACCCCTAATGTAGCCAATCCTAATGAGTTTCTGCTCTTGGGTGTGGCCTATTATGCTAATGAGTTCCTGCTGGGTGTGGCCAACTTGGGAGCCAGCCGGAACTCTGTTCCTGTGCGTTCCTGCCCAAAAATAGCCCTGCGGATGCTGGACTAGATGAAGCTTGGGTTGGATCCAGCAGAGGTGCTCATAGGTTCTACAGTCCAGTCCAGGAAGGGCTATAGAGCACATCACACTTCTGAATGTGTATTTAACAGCGTGGTGAGTTAAGATGGGGATCAAGTGTTCTCACGAGTTCTCTTTTTGATTCTTTCTGCAAACCTTGCTGATATAGCAGAAGCACACAGCAAGGACAGGGAATACCCAATCTCTTCAAGGCTGGTCAAGTTCTTAAAGCTGGAGCTACTTAAACAACTTAAGTGTAACCACTACACAAATGACTCCTAAAGCACACTTCTGGAACTCCTGTGCTTAGGCAAGGTCAATGCAATAAATTCAAAGACCAAAGAGAGACCATCTCAATCTCTTGCAACATCTGGAAACCATTCTTTTTCTATTTACAAGTGGAAGAAAGGGAAATTTACTCAGATTGAAACAACAGCTTATCCCACACTTCCTCTAAGGAAGTCAGGGCAGTGATCCTATAGGGTGATGCTAACTTTATCCTAGTAACAACTTTGTGAAGAAGCTTGATCTGAGCCAAAGTGGCATGTATCCTATCACTCTGTGCTCAGAGTTGCTCTCTGTTCTTCCAGCCCTTTCCAGTCCCCAGAAGGATCATTCCCATGGTTGCAGGACCCTCATAGAAAACAGCCACGTCAGTTGAGGGGGTGGAGTGCAGAAGGAAAAGGGGATGAAATCACTTCACTCCTCCTTCCAAAGTACAGCTTCACCAAGGAACATGGTCAATTTCATCCTGTTGTCTCTCCTCACCCCAGCCCACCGACTGAGCAGCTTTTCCTCTACACAAGTTTTGGAATGACCTTTCTGGATGTTGAAAGGGGCTGCAGGAATGGAGAGGAACACAAGAAAACTCCATATGCCTTCTGTCCATGGATAGTTGGATGTACACTGGCTAATCACCATTTTCCAATCTGTGCTACTTTTAAGGTTGTTTTATGGATAAAATTGTGATCACTGCCTCAAGTTCTTTGGATGAAGGACAGAATCTAAACATAATGATCATACATAAGCTTCATGGTTGAGCAAGGATTTGGAACAAGCCTCCAGTGTTCTATTGACTACATTACAATTGCTTGGTGGCTGTCATTTAGCCATCCCTGAAGAGATCTAAAGCCCCTTTACTATTTGATATTCCACACTGACCCTTCCTATATTTGCTGGTTATAGGAAAGGAGCAGGGCTGGCCCAATCATCAGACAAGTTGAGGTGGATTGAGTGAAGTGAACTGGCCTGTTTTAGGGTATCAATGCCAATTGTCAATTTGTTCAGTTATCATTAGAGTTGCATTCCCACTCTCACCCCCACCCCAGAAAGGTATGCTCAGGCACCAAAATGGCTTTGTAAAGAAGTAACCCTAACCATGTACACATCTTAGGTCCTGCCACTTGCTCTGAGAATATGGTTCTGAGAATCCACTTCTAGAGTGGACTGAAAAATGCAACCAAAATGTAAGGAAGTTCTCTGAAACTGGGGGCTCTATTGCAAGAATCCATTTTAAGGCGGAGAGAGACTGCACAGACCAGTGGTACATTAACCTCTCTCATCTGACATCCTCCAATTCCAACCTTCTAGTTCGTTCCTCTCACAAGTACAGGTATCACAAAATGATCCAGATGCCATTAGGCCTGGACATAGTGATGCTTCCAAATTGCCATCATCTTTTCCCACAAATTTCTAGGCCTTTTCAGAGTACTGCAGTTTGTTGACAAAACCATTTTTCTGACTTTTTTGTTCCCTGTAGAGAGAATTAAGAAATGTGCTTCTAGGTCTCCATGGTAGCACCCAGGATGAAAACCTACAGATAGATTTTGGCCCCATATTCCAGGAAGAGATCCAGACACCTAGCAAAAGTCCTATTACACAAATGCATGGAGCTCAGCGTCCAACAGAGTTTGAACGACAGGATCAATGACAACATGGCAGGGAGAAACATAAAAGGTATCCGTACTATGCTGGATAAGGTCTGTCCCAAAGTACATTAAGTTCCCCCAGTCGACCAACATTCATTTTCACTTCAGGGGTTACGGAAGACATGGAAGATTAAAATAACAGGAAGCCAAAGTAACACTCTGTAGAACCAAAAGAAGGTGGAAGGGCACACATCAGTGGGGCTAAAACGGAATGAAAGTGGAAACCAAACCCAAGATACAAATCTGATTGCCTGCCCAAGGACTCCTTTAGCCTCTTTCCTCTCAAGCTATTGAGAAATGATACTAACACTGTTTCAAACACATGCCCACCGCCATCACAAAAAAGTCCACGTTTCCCTGCTTTCTGTAGCACTTGTTAAGCCATCTGGGGAGAAATACTGACATACACTATCAGTCACAGCTGATATCAAAGGTTACCCTTGTTGCACCCACATCTCAGCCCACTGAAGCAAACACATTTCCATGTAACCTGGCCCTCTCCCCTGAGCAAGCCTTTATAGCCCCCCCCCAAATTTGGGATTATGCCCATGTCTACGCTGTCTCAGTACACAAGCGGATTGCGTAAATTCCTTAGTTCCCTCAAAATACTGAATTTGGTTGTTCTCATTTAGTGAGGTGGATACTACTAGTTCTAGCTGTATGTGGTCTCTCTAACTGGCTCAGATCTACCCATGCCTAGTACTGGGAATAATACTGCCACTACTTGCATCCCTTCCTCAAAAGGAATGTGCTAAAAAAAATAATCTTTGGTTGAGGCATCTTGCCATGTTTCCCTGCTGTGCTGAAGGGGAGGCTGTCAATATTCTCTCACGGCACATGGTCATATAGCTTAGCAAATTTTATTTAAGTCCTATTTGCAATATGAACCCTAGAATTTACTAAGTCTCAAGAGTGCCACCTAGAGGGTCAGGGATTTTGGACCCCTGGGGGGGGGGGGTTCATTGGAAGGACCCATTCACTTCCATTCCACATTGGACCATTCTTGCAGACTTAATCCCTTTTGGACAAAGGACAGTCCCACCTGACCCAGACCACCTGTTTGTCATGTATGTTCAGAGCCATCACCAGATGCTTCATGGTTATATAGCTCTAATTAGTAACAGTAGCCTCTGACATCAGAGATGGAGCTTTGCATGGGACTCACTAAAGCAACTTGTTACTCTCAGAAAAGAGGTTGGCTTAGGTCCAATTCCGTTTACCATGAATATCTGGACATTTGGGATTATCCTTTTTCTTCAGTTTTCAGCCTTCAGTTGGGTTGGGCTTAATGACCCCTTCAACTTCTTGTTGCTCCAAAGAACTCTGCACATGCTCTGAGGAGCCTGCTACAGCCTAGGTACTGTGTGTTTAGCTTTAGTTCAACTGTACTGCTTTTCATCTGGACATCTCTGTGCTGTTGTTGCTGTATGCCTTTCCCTGTATTGTGATTTTTTGCCCTTTCTCCACCACCTTTTGAACCCAACCACCCTTTCCCTTCTTTCCTCTCTTTTTATTTTTTAATAAAGACTCTTTTTTTGGTTTCACGTAGTACAATTTATTTCTCTGGATAGTTCTCTTAATCTCTTCCCCATGTGCTGGACTGCATGGGTGCTACCAAGTTGGTTATAAGGCATTTTCTAGGGCTTCTACCCTGTCCCTTTGTTATTTCTTTAGTACTGTGTTTGAAGAGTGCCTTCTCAGTGGGTCAGTCTACATGTTCTCAGGAGGTCTTGAGTGATGGCAGCTGGTTACCAAGCTGCTTTCCAGGGAACCCTTGGTCCAAGGGAGTTTCCCAGCAAGTAAAGATACCATTTCCCCCTTCCTAATGCAACACTATTCGCATACTGTGTTTGGGGGCAACTTTTTAGAATACTATCGTGATCAGACAACTATAGTTGCCTGCTTCTGCCTTTTCCACAGCCAGCTGCAATGTTTGGCAGCACCAGTAACTCAGGTGTTCTATTCCATTCATCTTGGGTGATCTATGAACAAAAGGCAATGTGTCCCGACCAATTACGCTCTGGTTTATGGCAAGGCACCTTTGGTCAGCTCACAGTGAAAACAATGGAGTCACATATGGGTGAAAGTCAGCTTTAGTTAAGAGATCTCTGGCTTGCCACCAAGTTCAAAGTCAAAGTAGGGTCTTATGTTAAAGGAACAGGACAGTTGCTGTCCCCATGCCACTTTAGTATGCAGAAAGAGAGGAACTATGCAGAAAATGGAGGGGAATGGATCACATAGGAAGAGCAAAGCCAGCAATCTCCCTTCAGTATGATCTCTGACCCTGAGATGGATCTTTCTTATGATCCCACTTCTCCCCATTCTGATAGTTCCAGAGCACCTTGAGAAAGAGCTACAAGACAGCAGCTACAACACCGATAAGAATCCACCCTCAGAGTGCATTTCCTACTCGGGCAGTTCGGCCCTCAGCAAGTCTCGTGCAATGAGAGAGATGCTGGTTTTGTTCCCAAGCTTTCCTGATATTCTTCAATCCCAGTCCACAGTCACTACTCCTTTGTAATTCAAATGGTGAGCTCCTACCCCATCAGTTACCCTTCCAGTCCTGGATTCTTTTCACACCCTGCACTTCAGTGCTGATGCTGCCCATTAACCTGACTACTTTCACACTTCAAGGCTCTTTGCCTACAAGGGCTAATTCTTTGGGTAGATATCTACAAGACGCAGGGAGATCCATGGACAGATCTTCCTAGTGTTTATTAATACAACAGAAACCATGCAGGGGGTCCAGTCTGAATTGTGACCATGTAGGGGACCTGGATTAATTCTCTCCCTTGCACAGTTTTTATAATCAAAGCCCCTCTTCTCCACCATGCTGCTATTAGTCTTCATAGGGAAAAGAAGGACCACATTTCGTCTCTCTTTACAGAAGATTAACAACATGCAGTTTGGTGCCAATTAGTGAAACCATAAGGGTTACATCTCCCCTCCCCTGTATGTCTCAATTCAAATCAGGGCTCCTTGTGGCTTCTGTTAGCATTAGGGATGCCAGCCTCCAGGTGGGACCTGGGAGTCCCCCAGAATTACAGCTCATCTCCAGACTACAGAGATCAGTTCCCTCAGAGAAAATGGACGCTTTGGAGGGTGGACTCAATGGCATTATACCCCACTGAGGTCCCTGTCCTCCCCAGGCTCCATCCCCAAATCCCCAGGAGTTTCCCAACCTGGATCTGGTAACCCTAGTGAGTATTTTAAAAATGCTATTAAGAACCTGTTACAGATTTCCCAGTCTGACACTGAGCTAAAGTGATTTGCTACAATCTTTTCTTCTTCCATTGATTTGCAGAACATGCTTTCACCCACAGCCCCCAAACAGCCCAGCTAAAGTGAACAGGACAGCATCCATGAGATTATTCATAAACCTAACCTAGGCAAAAATGAAATCTGAAACTGAACCAAGTTCAGGAAGCTGAAGATGTGCTGCTGACCTTTGCTTCTGTAACTTTGTGTCCTGCAAGTGCTATGTCCCTTCAGGTCTTTGATACTCAGCCTCAAGTCCATTTCACATTTCAGCCAGCCTGCCAGCCAGGCAGCTGGCCCTCTAGCTCTTAAGCCAAATCTCTGCTCCCTGCCAGTCTTTCCTTAGAGTAAAGGAGCTGTGGTGGCCTGACTTGGTTAAGGTCCATTTTGAAATGGATTTCTGTTAGGGCAATCAGATGCAACAGAGGAAGGAGCTCTTGTACTTTTGTGTAGAAGAAGGAATTTTAGTATTCCTCAATGCACGGCACTGCGATGTAACAAGCAGCACCTGCCAAAATTCTATCTTCTCGGAAGCCCCATCCTGTGCTGCAATCAGATGGTTAGCCTGAACAGCCACGGAGGGGCTCTGGATGTGGCAAAGGGGCACATCGTGGCAACCACCGGTGCCAAAGGGATACAGATTTTTGCTGTAGCCTTGTGATACCTTTGAGTCCAACCCCTCGTCCCAGTCATGGATGGGTTAATGTTGCACAGGTACAAGCTGGCATGGGATCAGGGAACAGAAAGAAGGGGTGGGGGAGGGTAAGGAAGAAGGTTGGAGTGGGACAGGTGGAGGTGGAGTTACCACTCACCTTGCATCGGCTTCACTGTAGTATTCCCTGGCGACGATATCTTCAAAGAGCTCCCCACCCGTGACCCTGAAACACAACAGAGACCACACATCTGATGAAGTGGGCCCTAATCCACAACATGTCTGCTAGTCTTTAAGGACCACAAGACTCCTTTGTTTTTAGTGCTACTTCCAGAAATGTTCCCAACAAAGACTCAGGTTTGCCCTACATTTGAGATTTTGCTCAGAAACACCCCCATGAGAGTGAAGTGCTGCAGCACTGAAAGTATAGAGGAGTTTATTGCGGCATTCTTCTAGTGCCATTTCCTGAACGGCCTGAGATATAATCCCCCACCCCCTGCAAGTGACCTGCTATGAATATGCTTGTTACTGGCAAATGTCCAAAAGAACTGCTTTTCCCGTATTCTATAATTTACGCAGCTTAACATTATAATGCACAGAGACAGCTGGCAATATAGGTGGCACTGAGAAAATCCTGAAAGAAACGATGATGAAATAATAAGGAAAGTTATGGCAGACAATGGGGTTTCTAAAGGAATGCACCTATACTGGCAAATGAACGTAGTGCTGCTAGTGAGGGGTGTAATTCTCTAGAACTTCAAGCAAGAAACTTTGCCTGTACACATAGATTCTTTTATGCATGTCTAATAGCAATAAGTATTTGAGTATTATTTTAGTCAGAAGGGCTATTTGTCAAGGTTGGCAGTATCAACCATATGGTTGGTAAAGGGCCTGGATGGGTAGATACACATACCAACATTTGTACTGGTTTATATTCTTCTTGTCAGTAAGGTATCTATTGGCAAATTCCAGGACAGCTGTGAACAATCTTTCAGAGCTCAAACTATGTCTGCAAGGAGTCAAATGAGGTATCAAAGCACAAAACAGTTAGATTTGTAGGGGAAAAATAATGACTTTGTCAACTGGTGTCCAACAACAGATTTATCTCAATTTATCTTTCTTGTTGCAGAGTTTAACACATGCTACAGTCTCCGAAATCTCCACAGCAATTGGCTGACAAAGCTCAATAAATGTGCCTTGAAATGTTTATGAATATTCCAGTTGCTCTGAAGTTCTAAAAAATCATCAACGTACAAGTCTAGAGTTGATGGAAAGTTTAAAGAATGGAGTTGGCACCAATGTAGGCCCTGCAGGATCTTCTACCGTTCCACAGGGCCTGCAAAAAGGAACTGTTCTGCCAGGTGAAACGGTGGACGTCCATCTCAGTTGGCCTCCCTGCTCTAGTTCCCAACTGTCAGTTAACACTGCCATTCTCTGGAATGTGGGGGGGGGGGGAATCCTCCTCGCCTCTGCCTGGTACACTAACGAAGTCTACTGTCTGGGTTTTATCTGCTTTTGCTTTTTTGATCTTGGATGTTCCAGCTGCTCCTGACTTGCTGGGAACAAACGGCTTCTACTTTGCCCGCTCTCTTTTCCCCGCGCACGCGCACAGTGCTTTATTGGCTTTTGCTTGGGTGTGTGTGTGTGTGTTTTGAAACTAGTATAATTCAGGGTGCCCTGCTGCTTTGGGCCATTCCTGACAAAAGAAGTTCACGTGTCATAGTTATGAACTGCCAATAAACAGAATTCTTCTTATGAAGCGCTGTGTGGTGTGATCTGACTATCGAACCCTGACACCAACCCGCTGAAAGGCCCCTTTTGACTCCACTTTGTGGTCCCAACAGATTTATATGAAATTGTTGCTACTACCTGTGCCATTTTATTATTGTTTTAATGATTTCAATGTGATATTTATTGTAACAAGTCTTGAACTTGGTTTTTGTGATCTGCTCTGAGCCCGCTTTGGGGAGGGTGGAATAAAAATCTCTAAATAAATAAATAATTTTTAAAAAGTTTCCTCTAATTTTCCTCCCTACTGAGTGGAGCAGTTCACATCCTGAGCAGAATATAACTGCTGTGATAGTAAAATGGGCAGTGCAAGATCCTGAGCAGCTCCAGACTGTTGCTGAGAAGGGCTTCCTGTATTCATGAATGTCCGCTCAAACGCACAGCTTAGTAAGAACAATGGTTGGCACCACTACTAAACCATTGGCCTGTTGTTAGACTGTACAGCTGACAAAGTTGTACATGTGCAACTTTGTTATGTGAATGATGGGTTTATACAAGGGTTGCATGTGACCGGTTGCATCTGTTTGTGAATGAGGGAGTATATTGGTGAATAAAAAGGGAATGGACACAATCATATTATACACACAACACGTATCTGCAAACTTATGTAATTCTCCAGTTGTAGCTACTGATTTTCTTTCATGGGCCTTACTAGGAAATATGTATTTGAAGGATTTAGAGGGAAGGAGGCAATCTGAGAAACCAGTGAACAGGCAAGTCGCTGAGGGCTTAGGAGGGGAAAGATTGTCTTTTCATTCTGTATTTCCTCATTATGCAACAAAGCTCTTGAAATGTCACTTCCACATGACAGAAGACAGATTGCTGAGCCAAGAGGGGAGGGGAGGGGAGACTTGTTCTCCTTTGCCCAAATACAAAGCACTCCTCACCATCCGGTAAAATGGGAGGGTAATGTGCATGGAGTCCGTATTTGAAAGGAGAGGGCTGGCCATACAGGCCCAGAAGAGACACTTTATAGTATCTTTGTTTCATTGACTATTTTGTTTTATTAAGTCCTATCTCATCAACTTCAAATACTTATGGAGGATCCTTGACTTAAAGAACGGCAGACTTTGAGGCACAGCACACAAGGTGCCATCGAACCAAACAAAAGGAAGGAAAGAAAGGCATACCCAACCCAAAGTGGGAAGGGAAACCCGGGGCATGCTTTTCATTTGAGCAAGGGATCACCAGGGCTTAGCTGCAGAACCTGCCATGGTTCAGCTCTGGAACAGGTCAAGAGGATCATGAGCAGAAATTTCCCTCACCACTGAGTAACCGCTTTTGGAATTGGAGAAAAGGCTTTCGAACAAGCTCAAGGCTTGGCTCCTCCTACTTTAGAAATTAAGTATTGGGAAAGATACTCACTTGTCCTCACAGGAGAACCCTGTGGATGCTGCCAACTGGACAACCTCACACTAAGGGCACTTGGGTCCAAAGCACAGGACAATTTGCTTAGCCTGGCTTCCCAAGCTGAGCACTGGCTCTTTTCATGCTGTCACTGCAGTTCTAAATCTTGTTCTCTCTCCAACCCACACAGGGCTACAGCTGTAATGCCTGCTGCAACCCACTTCTTCCCCCTGTGCTGCCTGCCTATGAAGAGCATGCATAGTCTCCTATGTGACAGCAAAGAGAACAACTTCATACATCTGCAGATAAAAATTTTGTTACGGCTGCTTCTCTGACAGCACCCTTCTTACCTGCACCGAAAATATCTGCAGCAATTTGTCTGCAGATCAGAACTCCCAAGATAATTCAAATTCTCTTCCTCCTCTCACTGTCTTCTAGATTTTCCCCCTATAGTTATTTTGAAATTTGAAATAGCGAATTCTAATGGAAGAAAACTCAGGGATATGCTCCACATTCTGATATCAGGTCATGATAAAAGTTGTGACAAGTCACTCTAGGGATTGCAATTGTATTGAGGGATGATCTGTTATGTGCGTCTGTTCAAGAGGATCTGAGAAGAACTCTACATACAGGTATGTTTCCCATAAGATACATGCACAAATCTTTCCAACATTGAGATTTTTGTCACAGGAATGGCTAGTGGGATTAGGCCTGTGATTTAAAAGGTTAATTTGGGAAGTGCTCAGATGAAACAGAAGGCCACACTACTTAATATCCAGATGTGCTGAACATCTGCGCTTCTCAGATTTTTCAGATGGTTTTAGAACAAGCTTGAGAGGCCTAATGATGGATATCAGTTCTAATGTACTCCATATCCAGGAGGGCCCTTAACATGAGGGATGGCCAGTAAACAGAGCTAAACCATTAGCTGAAAAGTATTTTTCATCCTAAGCAAGAAGTTTGGGAAGCTCTGACACCTTTGCACTTAAAGTATGGCAATTTTAAAGAAGAAAACACTACCATGAACACAATCACACTGTTGAGACTCATTTTACAACACAGAATATATCAATAAAAATAGGGCCAGATGGAAGCTAGGCAGATGTTGACATTCTTGTCCAGGCAGCAATTTTGTATTCAGTGTGCATTCTCTCTCTCACACACTGGTGTCAAAGTACGTATAGGCCAGAATGAAACAGGAATTTTTACAGCACTGGTAACTCCTAAGTACTTTTTTCTACCAGCTTCCTGCATTTCCATTTATTATACAAGTGACATAAAAGTGACCAAAAGAAACTGATGTATGGATATGTCCCACGCTGGCTAAATTAACTCCACGGGGGGGAAAAGCACCTGCAACATTACTCTTTGAGGCATCTTGCCCCGCCTTTACTGGTTTTTACATATAACAAAAATATCTAAGGAAGCCCATGACATAAAATTTTAGGTGACCATGTCCAATAAGCAAACACATAAATTGTCATGCAGAACAGAGCAGGTATTAGCACAGGTTAGCACAGGGAGCTGTAAGGGATTTAGCTATCCCCCTCCCCCGCATTATTGCTGTCACCATCATGTCGCTAGTAAAAAGGTCAACCTTCATTCTGAGCAGGGCAAATGCAGCCCTCCCTAACCTTCCAAATACCCAGCTTCATCCTACAGGTATCAGGAATTGCCAGATTTTCAAGGGATCAAGAGGCTCAATCGCACAAAAAGCTACTGAAGCCATAGCAACAACACAGTGACTGGCATAAACCACAGCTCAACCTCAGGTGTCTTTTGCCATGTGGCCCCAGGGCAAACCCCCTGCCTTTTGTTTTTGATCCTACTGCTGCGGGGCCAGGGACATGCCAAGGTCTGTGTGACTCCAGAAAAAGCAGGAGCTGCACTGACTCAGAGGAGAGCTAAATATAGCTCGCTGCTTAACTGGAGCTGTCAGAGAGGAGGAGATATGAGATCACCAGCTTCTATATCTGGAACAAAGTGAGAGGCAGCCAAGCAAAGCACACAATGTCTCCCAAAAGCCCCCAGACACTTTGCAAAGAGAGTCAGCACAGGAGGTGGCCCGTGGCAAAGGGAAGGGGGAAAGAGAGGGGCAAACAGGACCACTGTCTGGAGCCCTCAAGCCGATGGGAGGGTTTAAGCCTTCTTAGTGTGCACATCCCTGGCTAAACAACTGTTTGGCTACACAGGACACATTATCAGGGGCACTGAGTCACCACCATCCCAATATCCTCCTTTCCCCTCCTCCCCACCCGCCCCTTCATGTCAAAGGCATCACTGCAGCTGCAGCCTTCTTCCACCCACATCAGTGAGGATGCCACAGCTCCGCCTGTGCGACTCCCCAGCAGCACACAAAAGAGCAAGAAAGTTCCCCAGAGCACACACAGACGCAACAGCTAGGGTGCTCTTCTAGAGAAACACATGAGAAAGTATTTAACAGTTAAGAAATTCCAAGGAAATTTCAGGAGCCGTCAGCTGAACAACTGGGCAACAGCATCACGTGCAAAAATGTGGCACATCTGCAGATGAGATCAAAACCGATTTCCTACTTACAGATCAAAGACGAGGTAGTGGAAGCCTTCCTCAGATATGCTATCATGGAGGCGAACTGCAAGGGAACATAAAGGAAACATTAGGCAAGGTACTTCCCAACATCTAGGCTGCAGCTCTGCAAGCTGCAACTCCTTCATCTGCCCTCTCTGCAGACATTGCACATCATGCAGAAGATGGCCAGCAACATGTTCATCGAGCCCTGTTTTAAAATACTAGCAGTGTATTTGCAAGTCAGGTGGAGCAGTTTTTAGGCCACTTTGAATACATCCTCCTCCTTTCCAAAAACCTTTTCCCAAATATATTGCCAACCTGCTTCATCCCATTGGATCACCCTACATTATTTAATACACAACTGTCTTGCTGGGT
This sequence comes from Gekko japonicus, assembly GCF_001447785.1. Taxonomy (NCBI): domain Eukaryota; kingdom Metazoa; phylum Chordata; class Lepidosauria; order Squamata; family Gekkonidae; genus Gekko; species Gekko japonicus. The sequence goes on along the minus strand of NW_015171527.1, from coordinate 86,147 downwards.
CAGACTGAATATCCATCTAGCCGAATAGTACCCATGGGAAGCACGACATGCTAGTTGTACCCAGTATCTGGTTTGCTGCTTTAACATGGAGGCTTCACTTTTAGTATTATGGTTAATAGCTACTGAAAGCTCTACCTTACTCGTCATTTTTAAAGTCAAGACTGTGGTCCTCATCTCCATTAATGTTTCAGGTTAAGTAATTACTACATTATACTATAAATAAAACAACAAAAAGATAAATGAGGTTGCAACTAAACTAGAATTGAGAAATGGAGCCTCAAATCTTCCCTTCTTATAGGCCAAATTTTAGAATACAGCTGAGTTTTTTCCTAAACACTAAAGAAATGTGTTTTATGGCACTGATGTATGCATATTTTAACACTATAATGGCATTAAATTTGCATCAGGTTTTTTAACGGTATATAGGCCATATGGTGATTTGAATAGATTTGAACTTTAACAATTAAGAAGATCCACTGGTCTCCCATAGTACTTAAAGTAGTATACTGAAGTGGGACAAGAGTCCTTATCATTACACTGCTGCAAGCAAATGCCCCATACACAACAAGACTCTTGCTGCTAAATGTAGGGGGAGGTTTCCCATACAAATCAAATATCAAGAAGTATTAACGTCCCTCCCTAACAGTGAATAGAGACAGTCACTTCTTCTAATAGCAAACCTGATGGCCCCTTACCTATCAGTACAGCAGTGAAATTAGATCATACATCACCCACAGACAAGGTAGGAGTTTCTCAAGGAACTCCACAGATAACCTGGGGGAGGGGAGTGAGTACTGGCTTTCTCCAGCTGCTTACAGAGTATGCTGGAGAACATTAAAGTCAGGGTATGCATGCTATGAGGTGTGCATGTAAGTTAGAAAAGAAAAAGGTAAAAAAATTCTGCCCATTGTAACCCTCCAGGTGTATCCCTGCCCACTGTATTCAGTATCCATCCTACTGTGCTAGATTACTCTTGTTCAGAATTAGGTGAGCCGCAAAGTCTTATACTACTGTGCTGGGGAGGGTTAAATGTTTCCCTACCCAACCTAATTTCTCACATGGCCAAACTTGTAAAATCGACTTCTAAAAAATCACTGTCCATTCCAACTGAGCACAGTCTAGCAGTTTTTTTAAGGGGAAAATTCCTAATGATGTAGCAAATGAAGTTCAAAGATAACTAGTAGAATGCCTAGGTGAGAAGCTCTGGCACAGTTCTCATTCTCTGGATTTTTTGCTCCCTTGGGACTGTAATGTTTCTCTCATTTATTAATACAGAGCAAATCAGACTGGAAAAGCACAGGAACAGATGCTGGTGCAGGAATCTGCAAACGAGTTTGGAACTGCTCCGTTCTGCACGAGTAGAAGGCTTGAGGATGGCTGATGAAGAAGCGCTATAAAGTCTTGTTGCATATCTAACTGTGCCATTTTACTTTCACCTCTGTTAACTATTCCTTCCCAGGCAGCCCATTTTTAAAGCAAGACTAGCTTTAGTCCTGTAGCTCAAGGCAAAATACTATGGAGGAAAGACCAGGGATCAAATGCAACTAATAGCTATGTTTTTAGACCATCATTCATTTTTCTTCCTCCTTCCACAAGGAAAAGAATAATCCTTCCTGTCTAAAAAGAAGAAAAACAGAATGCCCCTTGATCAACAACTTGAAGAAGGTTGAGGGCCCTGCTTGATAAACTGAAATACATGGTTATGAAGAAGAAATGCCTTCCCTTTAGGGAATAAATAATGGTCCTTCTCACAGCATAGATCTAATCATCTATGATCCAGGTGACAACGTCTCTTTCAAGCCCTACATCAGCAAATGCCTCCTGTACCTCTTTCCTTCTTTAAGACCACTCGTATGTTTTATCTGCCTTCTCTCTAGGAAGAGAATTTTGTAAAAACACCAGCACTGAACTGTCAGTCTGTGGCATGTGCTTGCTGTCCAAACCAGGGCTGCAAACCAGCTTCAAACTGTGGATTGCAAATTGCAATCCTAATGTAGAGGGCAAGCACAAACAATAGTTTGATGGTTTGACCATACCAGAAGACTATGGCAAAGAGGAAGTAACTAACTGGATTGTAGCATGGTATGGGGAAGTGAAAATGTATGAGCAGAACGCTTGTTTTGTGTAGCACCGGAATCATGGTTTGACATTACATACAACCAGGCCTCATTTCAGGCCAGAGCAACGCTCTGGCAACAAACAGACCCGCCCCTCCCCGGTCACCTGCGGGCCATCCAGTGCAGCCCACCCAACGGAGACAGCCATGAGCAGGGCAGTCCCAGTTGCTGTGATGCTGGTGCCTCCTCCGCGGTGCCCTGAGGCTCCACTTCAGCTGCAGCCTGCCCCGGCGTTCGTGGTATTGGTGGCCTATCAGATCTATAGGCACCCGTGCCTGGGCGCGCCGGCTGCCTTTTCCCTCTCCCAGGGCGGAGGCAAGCCTGGAAGGGGCTGGCTCGGCTGGAGCGCCTTCCCTTCTCCTTGCCATTACCATTACCTGCGTCTGGGCTCCTCCAGCCATGGCTCGCCTGGCCTCCCGGCTCTTCCTCCACCTGGCCTTGGTGGCAGCCCCCCAGCGAGCCGGCCTGTAAAGCCTGTTCTCCCCCCTTCCCCCACCCGTTTTTGCTGCTTTTCTCTTTCCTCTGGGGCCAATACTAAGCGCAATGCATGGGAAGCGATCACACCCAAAGATCTCTTGGAATGCCCGATTGGGGTGCGCTTTGGCACTGTGGGATCCGATCGCCCTTGCTCAAGTCTTGGACTTTGGATGGCTAAGAGCCGCATTCTCTTTGCCACCACCCTTCCCCAGTTGAGAGGCACCCCCCCTTACCTTCCTGGGCCAAGGGTGCCCCCAATCCCTTTCCTCACGTGTCCAGAACCACCAAATGCCGGCGCCTTCTGCCCCTGCGCATTAGCACCATAGACAATAGATCGCATTTGCGGCATCATGTGGCTATTAAGGGCGGGGGGGAGAGAATTACCAGATCCCTTAGCAACACGGTGAAAGAGGCATGGGGGCAAATGGCAAAGGTGTCTTCAGAAACCAGCTAGGGAATGGCTGGGGGGGGGGAGGCGGCTCTCTGCCAGTAGGTGAGTCCCCTAGCTTTAGTCGGGGTTTTTTTTAAAAAAAAAAATGTTATATTTGAGTTGTACAGGTTGAAGCATTAATCAACTATTTCATTTTGTATGTAATGTTATCATTTTCTTTAGAATATTATGGGACGATAGAAAACCCTGTGTTTATCAATGGAGAATTCATATTTTCTTGTCTACCTCACTGCATTGCAAGGCTGCAGCTCTCCAGGAAGGCTCTGCATATTCTTCTGCATTAATTTCAACAAGGCTGTTCCCCAAATATTTACAACTCCAAATAACAGCTGCTTTTTATGCTCTGTTATGGGTTAACTGGTAACATCATCTTAACTGAATGTTGACTATAATTCTGCATCCCCCCCCCCAATAAGTAGCAATCCAAAATAGTCCAGTGGCACCTTTAAGATCAAGGTTTATTGAGGTACAAGCTCTTCCTCCTCTGCGAGGGCAGATCTGCGTGTGTGTGTCCTTATAGCTAGCAATCCAAAAGAGTCCAGTGGCACCTTTAAGACCAAGATTTATTCAGGTACAAGCTCTTCCTCCTCTGCGAGGGCAGATCTGCGTGTGTGTCCCCCAATAGCTAGCAATCCAAAAGAGTCCAGTGGAGCCTGAGCGGTGGGTGTTGCCTTCTGACACACTTCCGGTGATGTCAGGGGGTGTGGCATATGCAAATGAGGTATGCTAATGAGTTATGCTAATGAGCTCCTGCACTTCTTTTTCTACAAAATAACCCCTGCATACAACGTAGTTTACACACTGTTCATCAAATACAGAGATGATAGGGAACTGCCAGACCCCTTGAAATGAAGCTCAGACATGAAGTACTCTAACTCCTCTCAAAGAGGCGGGGGCAGAAATCCTGAACAAAATGATGGATGTCATTCTTTTCCTTCTCAAAATGCACTTACCTCTCTTCAGACAGAAGCATCTTAACATCACCCAAGATGGAAGATTTACGTTAGTTGTACAATGGTACTGACATTAGAAAATATGTGAGCTGGGTCAAGAGCCAAGCTTATTCACACACACACCCCCCCCCAAAAAAGCTCTGCTTTTCTTTCCTAGGCTTTGAGAGACTGTGACACTGCTCATGAGAACAAGGCTAATTAAAGAACAAGGAAAAACCTATTTGCAAATGAATGATCACATCTCCGAAAAGTTCTTCATGGATGAGGAGAAAATGTCTAGCAAGAAACACAACCATGGGGGATGGTTCTTATAAACAGGATGTTTGTTCTGCCAAAAGCATGACTAGCTCTCATGCTCCGCACTGAAATTCATGTTGGATGATGCCTCACTTCCTAGGACCAGATCCACCAACAACCATATGCATCCACTAAGAACAAGAGAGTATGGAACACTACCAAATCACCATGGTTGCAATGAACACCCACTGAGCACTGACACTGGAAGGCATATCTGCACCACAGACTTAAATTTGTTTAATGGTTACCCTCTTCTCCCCAGGGAACTGTATTTCTATGAGAAGGTCTCGGAATCTCTGACTGAGAACCCTCAGCTCCCTCACCAAAGTATAATTTCCAGGAAGAGAAGCGATGATAGTTAAAATGGTATAAAACTGATATATGTTTGTAATACAGATATGCCCTGAGGAGACACAAGGGAGAGAACGTTCAGCTGAGCCTAATACATACCAAACAAGGAGACAAAGAACATTTGGAAACACATGCTGCAGTATCATTTACATTAGGAACGAAACTGAAATCTAGAGTGATGAGGTGAATCAGGCTTAACTCAACATCTTATCCAAACGAAGCCAATTTCCTCAGTGGCTGCTGTGTTTCTGTTCCAGTTTATGTCCATTCAGAGAAAGCACGCAGATAGTTTCCCCTGCTTGCTCATATCAACCCTCATTTGTCTTATTTCACTGCTTGTTAATGGTTCCTCTTCCTCTTGAAGAGGAGAGAGAAGTGGAGTGCCTCTAGGATCTGTCCTGGGACCTGTTTTGCTCAACAATTTGCAGGTGATACTAAATTGGGAGGGGTAGCAAAAATGGTTAAAAACAGTCAGGATACAGGCTGGAAAACTGGGCTAAAACAAAATGAATTTTAACAGGGATAAATGTAAAGTTCTGCATTTAGGTAGGAAAAATCAAATGCATAATTATAGGATGGGGGAGACTTGTCTTGGCAGTAGTTATATGCAAAAAGGATCTAGGGTCTTATTAGACCATACACTGAAAATGAGTCAGCAGTGTGATGCTGTAGCTAAAAAGGCAAATGTGATTTTGGGCTGTATCAACAGAAGTCTAGTGTCCAGATCACGTGAAGTTATGGTATCGTTTTACTCTGCTCTGGTTAGACCTCATCTAGAGTATTGTGTTCAATTTTGGGCACCACAATTTAAGAAGGATATAGACAAGCTGGAACGAGTCCAGTAGAGGGCCACAAAGATGGTGAGGGGTCTGGTTGACCTTAAGCCAATGGCACTCTCAGCCTAATCTACTTTACAGAGTTGCTGTGAGGATAAAATGGAGGGTCGCTTTGTGTCCCCACTGGGGAGAAAGGTAGGGTATAAATGGAAATAATTAAATCAATTAATTAAGTAAAATGAAAAACAAAACAAAAGAGGGAACGTTTGTCCATCCATAGAATTTTTAGATGTACATATGAAGGTAAACAGAGGATGACTTACAAGATGGACAGTGCAATCGTAAGAGGAGTTACATTCTTCTAAGCCCATGGAGTTTGATGGACTAAGGAAAATGTAACTCTGCTTAGGTTTGCACTTAAGCACTTGTATGTGCGAAAAGGATCTAGGAATCTTAGCAGACCATACACTGAACATGAGTCAGCGGTGTGATGCGGTAGCTAAAAAGGCAAATGTAGTTTTGGGCTGTATCAACAGAAGTATAGTGTCCAGATCACGTGAAGTGATGGTACCGCTTCACTCTGCTTTGGTTAGACCTCACCTGGAGTATTGTGTTCAGTTTTGGGCACCACAATTTAAGAAGGATATAGACAAGCTGGAATTAGTCCAGGAGAGGGCAACAAAGATGGTGAGGGGTCTGGAGACCAAGTCCTATGAGGAAAGATTGAATGAGGTTGGTATGTTTAGCCTGGAGAGGAGACAACTCAGAGGTGATATGATAACCATCTTCAAGTACTTGAAGGGTTGTCATTTAGAGGATGGTGTGGAGTTCTTTTCTGTTGTCCCAGAAGGTTGGACCAGAACCAGTGGGTTGAAATTAAATCAGAAGAGTTTTTGGCTAAACATTAGGAAGAACGTCCTGACAGTTAGAGCAGTTTCTCAGTGGAACAGGCTTCCTCGGGAGGTAGAGGGCTTGCCTTGTTTGGAGGTTTTTAAACAGTGGCCAGATGGCCATCTGACAGCAATGCTGATTCTGTGAGCTTAGGCAGATCATGAGAGGGAGGGCAGGAAGGGTTGCATCAGTGCTTAGTTCTTGTGGCCCTTTTTTACACACCCAGGGAAATGTTGATTGCCACTTTGGGGTCAGGAAGCAATTTTTCTCCAGGCCAGTTTGGCCAGGGATCCTGGAGGCAGTTCCCCCCCATCTTCTGGGCGTGTTCACTGGGGGTGTGGGAGGAGGTATTTGTGAATTTGCTGCTGCATTGTGTAGGGGGTTGGAATAGATGGCCCTGGAGGTCCCTTCCAACTCTATGATTCTATTATTCTTTCCCCCGTTTTGCAAACTGCAGCAGATCCAGTGTGAATGCAGAACAGCATGGCTGCCAAACTAGATGTTCTAGCAACATGCAGCTCTGCTCCTCCAATTGCTGAGAGAAAGTAGTTGGCAGGTCTGATGGGGAGACCAAAAGGGGGACACAGGACAGGGCTGCTGAAGCACTCCCTACACATAGAGACAGACAGAGCTTACTTTCCCTCCCTCCCCGGGGAAGCCGCCGGCTACCTTTACTCAGCAGTCCAGTGCACAAACCTGCTGGTTGAAGCTATAAAGTCTTCGTTGTCGGCGGTCCATCTTTGGGACCCCTGATATACAGCTTTTCCCTAATATATGTCTCATCATCTATAGCTTGTCCCTAACATGTACGTAACTCTGCTAATAAAATATCAGTGGTCACAGATGGTCCTCTTTTCCATTTGTAAGACACACAGTAAAAGATTTTCTGAAGTGTTCTGTAGCCTTCTCACAGTGACTTCTTTTAGACATAATAAAAAAATAGGGTCTTGGAATTCCCAAAGCTCACTCTT